>NC_081405.1:348577734-348880734 GCF_030272615.1 Cryptomeria japonica | reverse complement strand
CGGACCAAGCTCCTAACAGAGCAGAATTCAAAAGAGTTCAAAGAACAACTTGTGGGTATTCATCCCCACCGTGGTTTTTCCCAGTTGGGTTTCCACGTGAAAAAATCAGTGTGCCATGTGTGAGGCTTTAATATTTTTTGTTAAGTGGTAAAGTATGTTGAACTGGCAGTCATTATATTTCTAATGATATATTACCTGTTTATGCATAAGGGTGAAGTGGAAATGAGATAGTATATTGTGTAGAGATCTAAGTGTTTACCGATTTATGTTATTTATACTCTCACTGTGTGTAACTGGTAGTGCCCTAATTTAGACCAGTGTTACAGTTTACCAGTTAAGTGTAGTGTTTGTAGTCAAACTGGTTGAGGGAAAGTTTTTGCCGGTATTGATTCACCCCCCCTCTCAGTACCAGTTTGGTACTTACAGTTCATCATTATTCATCAACAATGATTTGACCAGATATACTTCTTCCCTTTCCTCTAAAGGGAAGTAATGGGGTGAGCAATCCATAAAAGTTCCTGCACATATTTATGGTAATAGCCATCCAATCCCATAAAATTGCACACCTCACCCATATTAGTGGGTGCTGGCCAATCTACTATCACCTGAATCTTTGAGGGATCAACTACGATACCCTCTCCTGAAATAACATGGCCTAAGTATTTGACCTTTGTCTGGGAAAACTCACTTTGCTAGATTAGCGTATATCTAATTCTTCCTAAGACACTGCAAGACCTATCTAACATGATCCTCATGCTCCTCCACTGATCTAGAATAATCAAAATATCACCCAAAAAGACAAGTACAAATTTGTCCAAATAGGTCCTGGACACACCATTCATCAGACTCATGAAGACTGATGGTGAATTCGTAAGACCGAATGGCACCACAGTGAACTCATAGTATCCATATCTAGTATGAAAGATTGTACAGTGTATATCTTCCTCATGGATCCTCAACCGATGATATTTGAACTTAATGTCAATTTTGGAAAAGACCTTCGCATCCTTAATCTCATCAAATAAATCATCTATCCGAGGCAAGGGATATCAGTTCTTCATCGTCACCTTATTCAACTGTCTATAGTCAATGCACAATCTGAGAGAACCATCCTTCTTCTTCAAAAATAACATTGGTGCACCCCATGGGGATATGTTAGGATGGATAAACCCCTTCTCCAAAAACTCCTCAAGTTGTACTCTCAACTCACTCTGCTCCCGAGTGGTCATCCTGTAAGGAGCCCTAGAGATAGGATCAGGTCCTATCACTAGATCAATCCTAAAATCTATGTCTCACTGTGTTGGCATACTTGGAATCTCACTAGGGATAATGTTTGCAAACTCCTGAAGGATAGGATTTTGCTATAAAAATTCCTATGTACTAACCTCCTCATCCACATCCCTCAACCTGATTACAAATAACTAGTGACCCTTCCATGCACACCTCTTCATCTGCATGGCAGAAATCATGCAAAGAGAAATAGGCCTCTGAATGCCTACAATCTCCACACTCTTCCCAATGTCATCTACACACTGGACTCTCTTACTCCTACAATATATCTATGCTTGATGTAATCCTAGCCAATCCATACCAAGAACTATGTCATAGGAACCTAAGGGAATAATGTGTAAGTCCATTGAGGAATAAAGATCTCCCAAAACTAGAGGACAATTAAGCACAAGGGAATCCACTACTGCCTTGGACCCCGTACCTAGCTCTAACTTCCACCTATTGTCCTACTTTTCCATAGCAAGCCTGCATCTCTCAACTGAATAAGTAGTAATAAAAGAGTCTGAAGCTCTTGAATCAAATAAAACAGAGCAAGGGATACCACCTATCACACATGATGTCTCAACCACTGTGGCCTGGTGCTTGACTTGATGGTTATCAACTGTCGTGAAAACCCTATGATTCCTGCCTGAATCTCCAACAGTGGGCTCTACTGGGGCTGCCCTCTGCTGTCATGATGTCTATGATGTGCACTGAGGATAATGAACTTCTATATGAACTTTCTGCCCACAAGAAAACAACCTCTCATGTCCTAAACTCTACTCCCAGATGTGGCACTCAACTGCTGAACACTGCCTCTGTTAGACAAGTCAAATAATCAGAAGACAACTGAGAGGGGGGGGGGTGAATCAGTTGTCACAGATTACCAGAACACTTAGCAATTAAAAATTTAATATCAAAAGCCAAAACATTAATACCAGAATACTTAAACCAAATACCATAATAGTAGTAAAACCAATTAAGCATAAACAATAATCAGAGAATAAATACCATCCACATGACACCAAGATTTATACGTGGAAAACCCAGTAAAGGGAAAAACCATAGTGGGAAGCCTACCCACAGTCAGATAATACTTTTGCAGTAAGTATGTGAATTACAATTGAGGGGTCTGCACTTGCAAGAAAGCTGACAATCTAGAGCACACTGCTCATCACAAAAGGAGTCTCACTGACTACATAGAAATCCAGACTACAATCCGGAAGAAGGAATGAACTGCAAAGATAGCACATCCTATGCCTGAGTACAATTCTAGCTAATCTCAATACTAGAGGACTAAATCCTCTTACATAAACCCAATTTGATCTCCAATGATTGACCAAATCCTCTACCTGAATGATATTACATTATTCTCACTTTACACATCTATATCCCATTCCTATATCCTGATCAGATGCCTATGATGATCAACAATGAGATCTTACATCATATATATACAAACCCTCAACCATAAACAATCAAGTCGGCCACCAGACAATAAACCAATTACATAATTACAAAATATGTCAGCCTTAGACCAAACAAACAATATCCAACTCATAAGACATCTTGGAAACACATCGAAAGGTCCAAGCCACATGTTACATTAAGTCGGTCCATAACCTAGATAAACCAGGACCCAATATAGGTCCACACACTAAAGCAATGATCTCCATCCGCCAAGTCTCAAATATGATCACCATCAACATCTTGAATCTCCACTAGAAGCTGCACCAACACCACTTATGCAATTCATCAAAGATCTTCATCAAAAAATCCGCTGGTGAAACTCTCGCCGGAACCACAAGCCAAGCTTCCAAGCAAGAAGGATAGCATCCGATCACAAAACCAAAACTAACTGACTGAAGATAAACATGAGTATCATGAATAAGCCAATCCCATAACCAAACCATACCAGAGTGTTTCAAATCATGCCGGACCAGAAACCACTCAACCTACCGGGACTAGAAGGGTGTCGGTAAAGCATCCAAAATAGCTAGTGTTGACATCAATGACAAAACATCAATGTAACACATAATCAATTCCTCTAAATGGCCAACAACCTCTACTAGAGGTTGGCTGTGAACTCTGAGTTGGCTGTGCAGGAGCGGGCATCCTATAGTGCTGCTGACGACTGCGGCTCCTGTTAGCTGGAAATCTAGCCCCTCTCACAGTGACTGTTTCCTCTTAAACCGTTGGCTACTGTGGAAAGAGGAGGGATGGCTCCTAGCCACACTTGTGGGCTGCTACTGGGAACCTTTAATAATTGTACATGTAATTGGGGCACTAGTTACCTATCCTCCTATAGTACCCCTGAACTCAAGGAGTGATTCTCCTCGCTAATCCTCACCTTCTCTATGGTGGCCTCCAAAGTCTTAGGTTCATGCATGCGAACCTCTCTACAAATGTAATCTCGGAGACCTTGCACAAATTGTTGTATGAGAATAGTCTCCTCCTCTACTATCCTTGCATACTATCTGATCTGAAAGAATTTATGCTCATACTCATCAACTATAATCCTTCCCTATCTCAAATTATGAAACTCATTCATCTTATGCTCTCTCCAATGCACTACTAGAAATATAACTCCAAATCGCTCTAAGAACAACTCCCAAGTGACTGTGGTAATCTCCAACTTTAGCTTCCTCTCCTCAGTACACCACCATGTGGAAGCAAAGTTACATAGGTGCATAATGGCACACCTAACCTTCATGTTACTGCTATACGGATGCATAGAAAAACACCGACTCAAGTCCAGTAACAAGGTCTTTGCCTCCATACTCGTACCTAAACCATCAAAGGTGGAAAGGCAATCTATTAGTAAATCTCTCATATGGCTAGCTGCTATCTCCTCCTGATCAACCACAACTCTAATCCTAGGAGGGGAGCATAAGCACTCTCTATCTTGACGCTTTGACCTGCGAGACTCCTCCTATCTAACCTCACCCTATCTATCCTCCTCCTACCTTGGCTCTAAGCGACCAAGGATCTCCTATAGTGCTGCAACCAACTATGGTATCACATCACCACCAGGATGCTCTTGGCGTGGCTCACTATGATGTGACTCCTTTGAACCCTCAGGGTGAGGATTCCTACGAGTTCCCATGTGACCGCTAGGACCACATCCACGTCCCGGTCCACATCCTCTATGCCTAGTAGGCATCCTAACTGGAAAAAATGCAAGGGAAGACTATAAGCCATTGAACTAGGAGTTACAACAAATAAACAATAGGGATAAAGATGCTAGCTTATCCCAGGCTAACATCTAACTAACATAATGGGCTCAGACATAACTAGAGTACCCAATGTAGAACCCAAAACTCATAATTTATTCTCTGATACCAATGTGTAGCTCCCGCCAACAAACCCCAGGGAAACTTACTACAACCAATTCAAAAGAGGGGGATAATTTTTTTTTTTACTAATAAGGCTCATGTTTAACTCAAACTAGACATTATGTTTAAGAATTGATTCAATAGTTTTAATTTAACGTTAAGTGCTTAATCATTGTTTCATACATTACGCTACTATTACAAGTGAAGTCATGTTTGTAAGGTTTAATTGTTTACACATTTTCATTGTTTCTCTAAGGCATTGACGTCACTACTAAGTCCTACATAATTTATTATTTATGATCAATACATTTAATTTTTCATTATCATAATAATTCATTTTTATGTTCCTAATGATCTAACCTTACGATGGAGAACAAATACAAGTGCATGTATGTGTGTGTGTGAAAAAATGAAATAAGTCTATAAGATGCAAGGCACAACACTTCAATTAAGGCATTACATGTATGGTTAGACAGATATAAACATGAATAATAAAAACCATAACAAATCGACCAATTTCCTTCTAAAAGATGCGAGTATAAGATTGCTCTCAGATCTGTATAAGCAATACCAGTGACTAGACTACACCAAGATGAATGATTTAATCTATATGAGCATGAGATTAAGCTAAATGGATGCAAGATGGATGAATAATTCAAGCAATAACGAATTCAAGCAATATGGATTCAAGCAATATGAATAAACTAAATATGCAAATAGCTAAACTAAGATGCAAATAATCTCAAAAAGCAAGCACAATATATTCAATGACTTGAGAGCAAAAAGTGTATAATAATAAATCTCCAGGTTGTTTCTCAAGTAT
The DNA here is from genome assembly GCF_030272615.1 of Cryptomeria japonica. Lineage (NCBI taxonomy): Eukaryota > Viridiplantae > Streptophyta > Pinopsida > Cupressales > Cupressaceae > Cryptomeria > Cryptomeria japonica. The sequence goes on along the minus strand of NC_081405.1, from coordinate 348,875,307 downwards.
CTCTGGGGTAGTTTGAATGAGAGCTGAAGGCTGAATTTATAGAGAATCACAAGAGAGATCAAGAAAAAGCACAATTTAGGATTAATTGAAATAATTGAGAAATCAGATTTAGTTAACCTTGAGATAGATTCCAATTATAGTTTAATTGAAATGCATTCAGATAAAAAGCTCAATTTGAATTAGAAATAAGATTTAATTAATTCCATGCATTTATGACAAAAATAGGTAATTCTTTGGTTTATTCAAGAAAAGAGACTTTTCAATGCAACTGAAGTTCTTTTTCTCAAAAGCTTTGAGTTCCAATTTTAGAGAATGATTAAATTCCTTTTAATTTCTTTTCTGATTTCAAGTTCTCAATTTAGAAGAATATCTCAAGTTTGATTTCTCTCAATTCAATTCTTTTATTTTATTTTCAATTTAACTCTTGCTTTATGATTAATTCCTCTTTTGTAATAAATTAATTCCTTTTTTATGATTAATGGCAAATTTATTAATTAATTAAATATGCTAAGATATTTAATAAATTAAATAGGATAATTGATCAAAATGATATTCTTGGAATGATTTAATTAATTAAATAAATAAATATTTAATTAATAATGAGTAATGCACTTGCCATGTAATATTTGATGATTAAAGAATTAATTAATTGTGCGCGAATTTGATTTAATTGCCTTTGGTTAGGACCTTGGTGATGATGTCGAGATTGGGGGCCCATGGTTTAGATGCCCATTTTTAGGGTATTACATTTTCCCCTCTTTGACTTAATGTGCGAGAAACACATTGGTTCAAAGAATAGTTGATGTCTAGGAGATACCAGTTCTGAACTTGATTGATCACAAACCAGATGAAAAGCAAGGTGCTTAGCTTGATTTGAAGCGATGAAGCTGAACAAAGTTGATTAAAGCGAAATTGATCCCGAACTTGATTGAACTAGAAATGATAGAGAGAAAAGATACCAAACTTGAACTTGATTGATCAAGAAGCGGATCTTACTTATCTAGAACTTGATTGATCTAGACGCAGTGAGCGAAGATAAAATCGGTCTTGAACTTGATGGATCAAGACACAATGAGCAAAGATAAACTGTCCAACTTGATTTGATGCGATGAAACTGAACACCTGCTTAGATTGAGCGTGTGATCAAAGATACTCTTTAAAATTTTGATTGAGTTTAAATGAATAATCAGCTTGATGAAAAGCAATGAAACTGATTAACGTTAAGAGATTGATTCAGATGAAGATAAATATCAGCCTGATTTGAAGCGATGAAGCTGATGATGATTTTTGGCAGTTGTTGGCCATGATAATGATTTGAGAACAAATGATTCAGAGGAATTTTTGAAAATTTGGCGATGATTGATGTGAAATTGAGCGCAAATTGAAGAAAATAATGAAATTGAGGATGAAAGTGCTAAGTGGTCTAAATTGTATTGAAATTGACTAGGAGAATAATCTTGGATTTTGATTTCGATCCCAAAAATGGACTCAGGATAGCCAATTTATGAGCTCTTGATTTGATTTCATCGTACTTGTGGCGATTGATTTATGAGATGTTTTCCTATATGCTCTGTTCTATATGTATGCACATTTGTTCAATATGGATGTAATGCAAATGAATATGAATGTTTGTTTTTGTTTCTTTTCATATGCAAATAAAATGAATGAAAATGAGTAATGAGTAGTGCAATTATTTTTCATTTTTCTATGCAATAAGATGAATGCAAATGAATGTATGAATCTGTATAAAATGCTTATGTATGCAGCTAACATCTCAATACACAAGTACTTGATCAGAGAAGTGATGAAAAAGAGACCACTTAGATAAGAAATGATGATGCTTCCAACTCTCATTTAGAAGATAAATAGATCATTGCTACCATATCAAAATCACTCTAAATTTACAAAATGTAGAATAAAATGCAAAATGAGATGCAAAATGAAATGCAACCTAAACCTAGTCACTGGATTTGAAATGCTTAAGTTTCATCACTGAGCATTAACAAACATAGCATACAGATTAGAGTTCCTTTCTTTTCAGGGGAAATATTAATTATCTTGTCTGCAATGACCCTTTTTTCATTTATATCCTTGGACAGATTTCCCAGGGACCCGTATTGCATGATAAAGAAATTCCCTTAAAATAGACAAAGAATTGATGTGATCCTCCCTGTAGCATTAAAATAAGCGGAGTCAAGTTATGTGTGGCAATTTCACCTTGATGTGAAGGCTCTTATCACAGACACCCAACTTATTATATCTTTCCAGATCATCAGAATCATTCCTACAAGCAGAAAACAAAGAAAATAATATGCCCCCAATCCTTTCTCCTCTTAGTCAAGATAGACTTCCTCGAGTTACTCAGAGGGAATAATAATCAAAAACCAATATAAAAGACAACACACAAAGAAATATTTCATTCATATCTCAAACTATTTAGTGATTGTTTTTCGTTATGTTATTTTGCTTGTGTACTCAGTGATAAAACTCTTCAGTAGTCAGGAGACAGGTGACTGACTCGGAGTGGATGACTAGATTTCATTGACATAAAATTGACTTGGTTGACAATGCTTAGGACATGTAATGTGCTCTGTTGATTAACCTAAGACTAGGACATTAATCAGTTTCAAGCCATGAGGGTTTCAATGAACCAGGATGTCACAAAAGTGACTGAAATATGTACAAGCAAAAACAATTATGCATAAAAGCGGGAAATGCCAACGTTGCGTTGATAGATGGAGTGCTTGAGTACAAGAGGCGCTTGTTTGCCAGGTTTTCACCTGCTTGGCAAAAATTCATTTTTTTTTCTTAACCAAGGTGCCTGTTTACTAGGTTTTTGCCAGGGCATTTTCTCTCTTTTTCCTTTTTTTTTCTTTCTTTTTCTCTTTTTTTTTCAAGACTTTTTATGATTTATGATTTTTTTCAGGACATTTTATGATTTTTATGATTTTTTTTAGGACATTTTTATGATTTTAATGAGTTTTTTCAGGACATTTTTCAGTTGTACAGGTTGTTGGAGCAGAGAATACTAAGTGAAGAACTTTTTCAAATGGATGGTGTTAATCGGTTCATGGAGCTGTTCTCCTTCCGATGTTGAGAGTTGATAGGCACCAGAGCCAAAGACTACAGTGACGATGTAGGGACCCAACCAGTTGGGTTCAAATTTCCCTTTGTTGTCTCAAAGTTGTTGATTTTTAGGATTTTTCTCTCAGAACTAGTTCACCAACCTGAAATTCTCATTGTCGAACCTTCTTGTTATATCCTCTGGACATTCTCTTTTGATAGACTCTTAGATGATCAAAAGCCACTTGCCGATGTTCATCCAATAATTCGAGCTCTTGCAATCTAGCTATTATGTAGTCTTCAGTTGTAACAAGACCTTGCAAAGAATCTCTTAGAGATGGTATTTCCACTTCAATAGGTAATACTACTTCAGACCCATATACCAAAGAAAAAGGTGTAGCCCCAGTAGGTGTTCTGATACTTGTTCTATAAGCCCATAATGCAGGATTGAGCTGCAGATGCCAATCCCTCCCAGATTTTTTCACTGTTTTGTGTAAGATAGTCAACTGGTTTTTGTTAGATGCCTCAACTTGTCCATTACCTTTAGGGTAATATACAAATGACCAGTCTTGTTTAATTTTGAATTTATCACAGAGCTCATCCAGATCTTTATTCTTGAATTGTTCTCCATTGTCAGTCATGATAGATGAAGGTATCCCATACCTACAGATGATATGGTTTAGGATAAACAAAGCTACTTGTTTACCAGTCTCTTTAATGAGTGGAACCGCTTCTACCCACTTAGTGAAGTACTCAGTGGCAGTTATGATAAACTTGTGTCTGTTGGATGATGCAGGATATATCTGACCAATGAGATCAAAGGCCCATTGCTGAAAAGGTCAATGTGTGATGAAGGGTATGAGATCCCTTACTGGAGCATGTATGAGATTTCCATGTAGCTGACACTTCTCACAAGTTTTAGAAACTTTATAGCATCCTTCTCCATGTCTAGCCAGTAGTAGCTAACCCTCAGTAGTTTCTGAGCTAAAGTAAGACCATTAGAATGAGATCCACAAATACCTTCATGGACTTCCAATAATGCACGTTTAGACTCTTTAGTTTCTAGACACCTACGCAATGTACCATCCAAACCTCACCTAAACAAATCATTAGCAATGATGACGTACCATGAAGCGTTTTGGGTTAGGTTCCTTTTCTCATTACGAGTAATATTTTCTGGGATAATTTGGTCACATAGATAAGAGTAAATAAGGTTGTAGCGAGATGAGTCATGTCCAATAATAGAACATAGTTTTTGGGACTCAGGAGAATCATAAGCAGGGTAATGTAACTCTTCCACCAGGAATTCAAAGAGAAAATTAGACTCTTGTAAGTCTGGTATGGATGCCAAGGTGGCCATAGTATCTGCTGCTCTGTTTGCTAATTTGGGAATTTGCTGGAATGATACAAAAGTAAAATATTTCTTGAGATCATCAACCATTCTCTTATAAGGCATCAGTTTCTCATCACGAGTCTGATATGTATCATTTATTTGATTGATGATTAGCTGAGAATCTCCATAGATGTGTAATTCTGGAACCTTCCATTCGATAGCCAACTTGATCCCTACTTTGCAATGTTGTTTGTACAAGGGAAAATAATCTTATAAGCCTTCAAGATTAAATACTTTTGAGGAGTAATAAAAAGTATTCCAACACCAGAACCATTTTGAGTGAAAGACCCATCAAAGAACATCTTCCAGGATTGTTGAGTAAGGTGCATTATTGATTCATCTGGAAACTCTATATGTAGCGGTTGAGTGTCTTCAAGTGGAGCGTCAACAAGTTGATCTGCAATCACCTATCCCTTGATGGCTTTGCATTACACATATTCAATAACAAACTCTGTAAGAACCATGACCCAATTTGCCAATCTTCTAGTGAGTGTTGCTTTGTTGAGAAGATACTTGAGTGGATCAATCTTAGCTACTAGCTTGATGGAATGTGCCAACATGTAGTGTCTCAATTTTTGTGATGTAGAGACCAATGCCAAGCATGCTTTTTCTATTATAGTGTAGTTCATTTTGTTGGTATTTTGGTATGGTTTTGTCATTGATGTCAACACCTACTAAAACACTAGCACTTTGGAGATCCAGCAACATTCACTAGCAAGAAAGTAACTATTGCATAGTTACTGGTATATGGTACACCGACAAGATATAATGATCACCAACACTTGGAATGGCATGGAAAACACTTGGTAATGTCGAAGACATCATCTGGACATCTTGTCCTGGAGTTTTGTTCATTGGTATATTCATAGTTGCATATTTTCTGTTACCGACAAATAGGTCTAGGGTTACACCGGCAGGTTTATATTTTCCAGATCAACATGGCACGCTATGGAGATGATTAATTATTGTAGTAAATGCATTAAGACGACATGTTCAATCGGTTATCGCATGAGATATTATATTGTTTGTAAATTTTTTTTATTGTAATATCTTGTAGAGCCGACCTACTAAAATTGGTCTTAGGTTATGGTATAAATGTAAGATCTTATTTGTAAGATCAAATGTGGAATGCGAAAAAGGATTGTGTGAAGGTATATGCAAGATTAAGCAAAGCTATACATGTAGACATCATCTGAAGATTGAAGGAGGTTTTTGTGGAAGCATATCAACATTACATCGGTACTAAATCCAACATATGAAGATGCTATTTTGTGCAGTACATTCTTATTGGATTTAACCATCCAACTGTAGTCAGTGTGACTCCCATTTTGTGATTGAGCAATGAGATCTAGGCTGTTGGCTGTTCTGCATGTGCAGACCCCATTTATGTACACTTACTATCTGCAGTAGTATCATCTGATTGTGGGTAAGGTTTCCCACCATGGTTTTTCCCCTTACAGGGTTTCCATGTACAAATATTGGTGTTATGTGTTGTGGATGACTTTTTGTTTATGTTTCATGCACTAATCCTTTCCGGTATAGCAATTCACTGTTATAACTGTCTACCGGCATACTTAACTGGTTTACCGGTATTAAGCATTAAGTTGGTTAAATTGTTTTTGGTTTAAATTTATTTGACAATTGATTCACCCCCCCCCCCCCCCTCAGTTGTCTCCGGGACCTAACACATTTCATAAGACACCAATGTTCTGCTGATGTAATATATAACTCTCTCTTTTTTATTTTCATCCTGTTGTGCCAGAAGTGCCCCCAATGATGAATCAGTGGCTGATATGTATAAGATCAATGGCTTACCCTAAATTGGTGGCATCAATATTGGTGGATTGGATAGGTACTCTTTGATCTTCTGAAGGTGTTGTTCACATTCTTCATCCCAGTTGTATATTACTCCTTTCCTTAATACCTTTGTGAAAGGTTGAGCTTTGTCTGCCAGCTGAGAAATAAAGCATCAGATTGATTGGAGACGTCCCTGTAAACTTCTAATTTGACTGATGTTCTTCGGAGGTGACATTTCCATTATAGCTTGGACCTTATTAGGATCAACCTTGATTCCATTCTTTGAAATGATGTAGCCAAGTAGTTTACTATATGTCACTACAAATGCATACTTTTTTGGATTTAGTCGGAGTTTGAATTTTTCCATTCTGTCTAGTATAGGGCCTAGCTCTTGAATATGCGTGGACCGCTTCATAGTCTTCACTAAAGTGTTGTCAATATAATCTTCCATATTATTACACATCATATCATGAAAGATAGTACTTACTGCTCTTTGGTAAGTTGCTCCTGCGTTCTTTAGCCCAAATGGCATGAAATTCCAACAAAAGGTTCCCCATGCATAGGTGAAAGCTGTCTTTTCTTGATCCCCAGGAGTTATTTTGATCTTTTTATAGCTGGAGAATCCATACATTAGTGAGTACATCTCATACCGAATAGTCATATCGACTATCATATCAATGTTTGGAAATGGAAAGTCATCCTTCAAACAAGATTTGTTGAGATCTCTAAAGTCTATGCAAACCCTAATTGATTTGTCTACCTTTGACACAAGTACTATGTTTGAAATCCATTCCGCATAGTCTATAGCTCTGATAATTCCAACTTTTAGCAGTTTTTCTAACTCAGCCTTGACTAGTAGTGCCACGTGAGGGTGCATCTTACAAAGTTTTTGCTTGACTGGTTTAATTCTTGGTGTGATAGAAAGATGGTGCATGATAAGATCAAGATCCATGCCTGCCATATCAGAGTACGTCCATGCAACATTGATCTTATTTTCTGAAAAGAGATGAGTGAAATCTTTCAATTCTTTTTCTGATAATGATTGAGCTATATGAATGATGTGTGGTGTCTCTTGACTCCCAATGTTCACTAACTGAGTTGGCTCAATCAATATAAAAGACCTCTCCTGGAAATGACTTGGCAGTATATCAAGTATCCCACCTTCAAGCGCCTCAAAGAGGTTTTTACCCTTAGGTACGTCCTTTATTTTCTCTTTTTTAGATTCTAACACTGCCACAATGTGGTTTTCTCCATCAGATCTTTTATTTTTATTTTTCTGATTTTTGCGACTAAGATACTTGATATCTGTTTCAGTCATGTTTTCACTTCGTTTGCTGGTGGAAGAGTCCATGGGTTCAATTGCGTTGAGGTAATAGGCTAGCATGTAGTCATTGGAAAAAGTAGGTACATTCATGGGTTGGTCTTGTAGACTACAGTCAATTAATTCAGGATGTACCAAGGATAGAGTGTGGACAGGTTCGAGGGAGTTCACGGTATTGTCATCACAACTGCAAATCAAAAAGTCAAGTTCTAGAAGACTACCTTGCGTAAATTTCTCGAGATCAAGAATAGGCAGAACATGATTATTAAAGTGCATGTTAATATTTAGTTGACCTAATCCAATAGACCTACTTGTAGCATCATTCTCTATGCCAAAGTGGACTTCATATCAAGGTTCAACAGTAACAAGATCAATAGACAGATTCTCTCCATTTACATTAGAGGATTCAGAGTTTGACGTTGAGTAGATATTGTCATAAATAGGACTATTGTCAGAGTCATCAGAGTCATCAGATGAATTTTTTGAGTCTTCTTCAAGTGGTTGAGTGAATGTATGTATGGTATCAACACCAACATCTTTAATTCTGCAAGCTCCTTCAAGATTTGGCTCATTTATCATTTGTATCTAACACACCTGTTGACATGATCTTGATGGTTCAGTGACTCCCTGTCGTCTACTCCATTCAACTTCCTCTGGACTAATGACTGGCTCTGCTTCTGTAGCTTCCAATTCTTCTTGTGTAGTCCCATACCTGATTTGTTCTATCTTTTTAGAGGGGTATATAATAGATTAAAAACTTTCTGGTATTCTTCCTTCCTTCATCCCTTGTTCATAGTTTGCTTGTCTTTTTAGTCTGATTTCCTGTATCTCCTTTTCTAGCTTTAAGCGCATCAGCTCTTGAGTTTCATTTGTGATATCACTGGACTCTTTTGGATTTTCTGTGCTAGATGTATCTAAGAGGTGGTTTGGACCCCATTCATACTCATTTGAATCAGTTTCTGAATCATCTACTTGCTGCCTACCAGTGTATGTGACTGGAACTTTCAGTGGTGCAAACAATTCTCTGATTCTTTCTACTTCATCTCTCATATCTTTTGGAACTTCAAATCCCTGTAGTGTTGTAGCTGATACCATTGGAACTTGAGTACCAATTGTTTCTTCTCTCTTTATTGGTAGTTCCTTTTGTTTTTTTCTACACTCTACTTTTGTTTGTTGAGTGTTGACTTCCTGTGATGTTGAAGGCGATATCCTTTTCTTCCATTTAGACTTAGAAGCATGTTTTTGGTCTGATGTCTTTTTTGGATTGTACCCTAGTCCAGCCTTATCATTTGTAGATTTTGTTTGTAGCTGAATTGGTTTAGTAATACCCTCTTGATGTTTGCCCAGGGGACCAGTACTTGAATATCCTATGCGTTGGATCATTTTGTAGCCTGGACCATATTGGGTTGGGGAAATTTGACAATGCCTTACTTCCTCATTTTGACTATATTCCTTGAAAAGCCACTTAAGAACAATATCCTCTTCTATTTCATCTACCAGGGAAGTAGAAGACTGTACAAAAGGACCATCATATATGATATTCGAAGTTGAATTCTGTGTTCTCATAGCCTCTGATGGTTTTCCCAACTGTTTCGGCGATGGAGGAAGAGAGACTAATGAAAGTACTGGTTCTATCTTGTATCCATCCATGCCAATATTTGTAATCTTTAATTTCTTTTCTAAGTCCTTCATTAGAGCTTCTAGACTTTCATTTGTAGAGGCTGCCCTATTATGAGGCACAAAGGTATCAACACCTTTTGTTAATTCATTACAGGGGAGATTTGTATTAGCAGGAATATTGACTTCAACTTCGTTATAGGGAAATTTTAAGCATTTATGGTATGTAGATGAAACTGCCTTCATTTCATGAATCCACGACCTGCCCAGTAAGATATTGTATGACAGAGGAAGATCAAGTACCTGGAAAATGACATCTCTTTCTACAGGTCCCACACTGATTAGTAATGATACCAGACCTTTACAGGTCCTTTCTTCTTCATCATAGGCTTTAATTGTTATTTTCTTGGCTAGATCAATGACATTTTCAGAAAATCCTAGTTGTGTAAGCAGACTGTAAGTACAGATATTCAACCCCGCGCCTCCATCTATCAAAACATGTTTAACTCTATGTTTATGGATCATGACTTCAATATGCAATGGCTGGTTATGTGGATGATTTAGGGAGTTGTCATCTTCTTCAGAGAAGGTAAAATAGTGAGGTGAAGTTAAATGACCCACCATAGACTAAAATCAATCAATGTCTAAATCTTTTGGAACATTAGTGGTGAGCAATGCTTTGTCCATGATCTCTTTATGAGCAAAAGAGATTTTAAGCAACTCAAAGATTGAGATTTGAGCATTTGTCCTCTTCATTTGGTCAACAATTCTATATCTAGTGGATGATGATGAAGTTAGCTGTTTAAATTTATCAAATGCTGATTCTTTTTGTTTGTTTGATGAGGTTGGTAGGTTTAATTATGTTTGAGCCAAAGTTGAAGAACTAGCTCCTTGGAGAGCTAATTTCTTTTGAGAACGGGTCATAGCATTTGCATGTCGTGATTCATGTTGTTTATCTTTGATTATAATCACATTGCAATATTCAGGTTGGGAAGACTCAATCATGTTGATAACATTGTCATTGTTGGTATAAGCATAATTTACTTTGGCACCTCCTTTTGTCTTTGAGGAATCACCTTGTTCGTAAATAGGTAAGGGGTCCTTAAAAGCTTTATGATCAGGATTTGTCAGGTGATTCTTGACAACAATTTTGCCAGCGTCTATGAGATCTTGAATCTCATGCTTGAGCTTCATGTAGTTGTTTGTGTTATGACCTTTATTCCGATGGTAGTCACAGTATTCATTTTCTCTCCACCATTTTAGTTTGACTTCTGGATCATTGGCCTAGAATTATCTGGTAACGTTATCAGTTTTTTTTCCAATAGAGTTTTGAAAGCAGATTCGTATGATTCTTCCAGAGGAGTGAATTCACGTCTAGGTTTTGAAAGCCAAGGTTTCTCTTTGAACCACTCTTTTTCTTTCTTCGGAGGATCTTCTGATGTGGTTTCAATTGCTTTGAGTGCTTGCGTGCCATTAGCCAAGTTGAATATCGTGGGCTTTGAGTTGATTTTAACAGTGTCTACTACTCCATCATTAACAACATTCTTGTTGTTGTCTTTTCCATACTTCCAATACTTGTTCTTCTCTTTAGAGCTAGATCCTGGTTGTGTTTCTTTCCAAGGTGATATATCTCCTTTCTTTATAAGCACATCTTCCATTCGGATAGCATTATCTATCATTTTGTTAAATGATGGGTGCACTTACTTTTGGATACTATATTTCAATTCAGGGATCAAATTGTTGATGAATATATCCATTTTCTCATAATCTGGGATAGGCCGTGAATACCTAGAGAACATCTTTCTCCAACGTTGGAGGAAAGTGAGAAAAGGCTCCCCTATTTTCTGTTTGGTATTGCAAAGTTTGATCAAAGTAACAAGATGTCGAATGTTATAGGAGTATTGTTGTAAAAACAGTTGGATTAGTTCTTCAAAAGTTTTTATTCCCTTAGGTAGACTTGAGAACCATTCCATAGCTTGTCCCCCCAAACTCCTCGGAAAAAGGCACATGAGATATGTTTGATCATGCATGAACTCCATACATAAAGCACAAAATTCTCTGATATGGTCTTGGGGATCTGAGTTACCATCATATTTATCAAATTTTGGGATCTCAACTCGTGAAGGAAATGGAGGCATGTATAGATTTTTGTCAAACGAAAATGGGCATATTGTCTCCAGAGAATATTGCTTTGGGGACTTATCCTTATTTTTCAGTTCTGTGATCTCAGTCCACAAGGCTTTTAATTGTCCGTATACCATTATTATAGGTAATTCTTCCTTTTTAGTATTGAGAGTCTGAACGTCATATCCAATAGGAAGTTTGGCGCCTTGTTTTTCTAGCTCTAGAAAATAGTCTTCTTTTTCTCTAGCCATGATAACCTTCATCATTTTTTGGAAATCTTTATCCTTTTGACATCTATGAATATCTTTTTCTAGAGGTTCAAAGTCTTCATATTTACTTGATGAGGAATCATTGTTGGTATCATGAATACTGAGGTTGTCTTCATTATTTTGTTCCGTTCTAGGTATAGTGGGAGATAAAGGTTCATCATAAACTGGTATCTCTGATGATGAAGGTTTATTAGTCAGAGGATCCTCTTCGTAAAATGGATTATCTTTATATGAAAAGGGTTTCCCTTTGCCTTTGGCATCTTTCTTATGAGAACTCTTGGTTTGAGTATGCATTTTTATTGATTCGTGTGACCTAAAGCTGTTTGTGATGCAAAAGTCAAGATCAAATTCAAAGCTAGTTGTTCGGTTAACGTATTATTTGAGAGAAGCAACTAAGATATAGTCTGGTTTTAGGAATGATCTATCATGTATAAGATGTTTATCTAAGTTGATCTGAGAGAAGTGACTAAGACTCAGTCTATTTTCAGGAATGATCTATCCTGTATAAGACATTATCTAAGTGACTTAGGTTTGATAAGTAGTTGATTAAACTAGCTGAAAGATGATCGACCAAATCGTGCAACACAAATGGAAGAGGTACACTGTCTTGATCTATTTATGCTCAGGATGATGATAACTAGTATTATGCTTGCTATAGACTATTTTAGGCAAGTTTGACTATTTTGGACTGACAAAATCAGAGATCCGTACGACACGTTTTACAGGACCAGACGACAGTATGTTAGCTTCAGGATAATAACAATAGTGTTTTGTACGAGTTGCTGCCTAGTACCGTACGACAGATGGGTATGTCTAGAATGATAGACTGTTCATTGCAAAAGTTTATCGTATGATAGAGGATGCAGGTAAAATGACAATTCTCAGAACCAAACAACAGACATTCACAACTCATACGACATAGGATGAAGGATCAAATGACAGACTATTAGGACTCATGGAATATCATACGCCACAGAATATGAACCAAGATGATAAATAAGAAGACTCATACAACTATTTTCTAGAGAGTAGGACCTTCTCACTGGTATATAGATTTTAGACTGGTTTCCCATAGGGCCGTAGGACAACTTAATGTTGGTAGGATGCCAATTGGTCATAACTAGTATCCATCCATAGATGAGAGATGGTGTGTGATCCCTCCCATAGGTGTGTGTGAGTGATATTGAATGAAGAGACTAGCGTACTATAGGATGCATCTGCCTATGAAAGATTAATTTATCCCCTCCGACCTCGATGTGATGGATGAGGTCACATCTGGACAGAGGCAAAATTCTGGGTTTTCAATGACTAAGTATGACCAGATTTGAGATGGACTGAGTTTTTGATCGTTGACTAACGATGAGAAGTTTAGGGGTGGACTAAGTTTTTGATAGGTAAGGTATACTAGTTTGTGACACGGTCATATTTTTGACTAGGATAGACTAGTTTTGGACAGAGTTTCGACTTAGGATAGACTAGTTTTGACACAGATAGAGTTTCGACTAGGATAGACTAGTTTTGGACAAAGTTTTGACTTAGGATAGACTAGTTTAGATACAGACAGAGTTTTTGATCACTGAGTTGTTTCTTGTTTTCTCCAGTTTTGGTATTCTAGTTTTAGTTTAAGGGATGAAAACACAGAAAACATGTAATATGAATAATAACTCCAATCACAGCATGCAAACCCTACGAAATTTGGTGAGAGAAGAAAACCTTTTCTTGTAGACTCACGTACACACCTAATAGCTAATCAAAATACAACCACTGAGTCTCACGCAATGGATTCTCAACATCGTATTGGCCGACCCCAAACACTAATGGGGGCACAAAATGGCAAGTATCTTGGGAGAGTTGCTTTCTCTCTTGCACAAAGATTATCCCCCCTTTCGAAGGTGAACCGGGTAGCTTCTAATTTTAATTGGAACTAGTAAGGGATCCATTTGGCGGGTCAAGGTATAAACTCAATTAAGAGGCACCCGAGGGTACAAAGGAGAGCTATTCCCGAGCACTATCGTTGACTTGATTTTCATCAAATCACATTTATTTTATAGTGGGTTGGAGTACTTGGCGTTTAGCCGTTCCCACTTGGGTCATTCCCCTCTCATCGGTCGTAATGGCTATAGAGTTATTAGCTCCTTGGGAGGGCAGGCCCGCTAAAGATGTACAAATCTCAAACTTAAAGAAAATGCCTCAAGGGTCTAGATTTCTGATTGTCTATAAAGACAAGAGCATACTCTCCTACCTCTCAAAATTTTCTTAAAACACAAAATACAGATTTTTTCTTTAACCAGATAGAAAGTTAGGTGCCTAAAAAAAATGAATTTAATGAATACACAATGTTTGCTTGAATCTCCTTAGGCAACTTGTAAAGACAACGAATCAATAGTCATATTATCTTTGTGCGACAAGCATAGTCTTTGACAAGCGTTCTGCAAAAACTAATTAGGCTATGAAAATTCTTTAGATAAACAGATAACCAGCCAGGGTCAGTGTCAGTGTAATCAAATTTGAACAGAAAACCTGAAGAATGAAACTTGCTTTTTAACCCAACAGATTACATAATTGTATGATCATTCTCACTGACTCATACAATAATTCATATAGGATCATACGATAATTGAAGTTTTTTCGTTCTGGCATATAAAAAATGTCGTACGATAATACGCATAAACTGTACAGAAAAAATCCAAAAAGTCAAAAATATGAAAAAAAATAAAAATAAATAGTTAGTCTTGGAGGCCGAAAAAAAAGTAGTCTTCTGCCCCACAGTGGGCACCAGAAATTTGTGTGTGAAAAAGTGAAATAAGTCTGTAAGTTGCAAGACACAATACTTACATTAAGTTATTACATGTATGGTTAGGCATATATAAACATGAAAAATATAAACCATAACAAAACGACCAATTGCCTTCTAAAAGATGCGAGTATAAGATTTCTCTTAGATTTGTATAAGCAATACCAGTGACTAGACTACACCAAGATGAAGGGTTTAATCTATATGAGCATGAGATTAAGCTAAATGGATGCAAGATGGATGAATAATTCAAGCAATAATGAATTCAAGCAGTATGAATAAACTAAATATGCAAACAACTAAACTAAGATGCAAATAATCTCAAAAAGCAAGCACAATATATTCAATGAATCCAGAGCGAAAAGTGTATAATAATAAATCTCTAAGGTGTTTCTCAAGTATCTCTGAGGTATTTTGAATGAGAGCTGAAGGCTGAATTTATAGAGAATCACAAGAGAGATCAAGAAAAAGCACAATTTAGGATTAATTGAAATAATTGAGAAATCAGATTCAGTTAACCTTGAGATAGATTCCAATTATAGTTTAATTGAAATGAATTCAGATAAGAAGTTCAAGTTTCATTAGAAATAAGATTTAATTAATTCCATGCATTTATGGTCAAAATAGGTAATTCTTTAATTTATTCAAGAAAAGAGTCTTTTTAATGCAACTGAAGTTCTTTTTCTCAAAAGCTTTGAGTTCCAATTTTAGAGAATGATTAAATTCCTTTTAATTGCTTTTCTGATTTCAAGTTCTCAATTTAGAAAAATATCTCAAGTTTGATTTCTCTCAATTCAATTCTTTTATTTTATTTTCAATTTAACTCTTGTTTTATGATGGATTCCTCTTTTGTAATAAATTAATTCCTTTTTTTATGATTAATGGCAAATTTATTTATTAATTAAATATGCTAAGATATTTAATAAATTAAATAGGATAATTGATCAAAATGATATTCTTGGAATGATTTAATTAATTAAATAAATATTTAATTAATATTCAGTAATTCACTTGCCATGTAATATTTGATGATTCAAGAATTAATTAATTGTGCTCGAAGTTGATTTAATTGCCTTTGGTTAGGACCTTGGTGATGTTGTTGAGATTAGGGGCCCATGGTTTAGATGACCACTTTTAGGGTATTACAGTATGCATACTCACCTAAATCGTACGCTTCACATGATATGATACTATTGTTGTCCTCAATTAACCTTAATGTAGGCTAACATCAACATTACTCGATTACCACTAACTAGGTACGAAATACTTCCTTATAGCCACTAGCTCCACTTGGAAACCCAATGCAAACATTACTACAAACTTACATGACCATATGAATACCACAACCTACATGCTAAAACCTTGCTAATGCATGGTACCTATGAATACATATCCTTATCCTTAGCTTAAACATAATAAAAAGACACCATAATGACCAACCTTGAACTTAACTCTATGCATACACTTTGATCCTTTATACTTATATCTTAACATTACAACTATGAGCTACCATGGCCAAAATGATTACTCCTATAATACTATCCACTACTTAATGCATCACACATTCAGTAACTTATCTCACCTTATCATTGGAAGCATGCACATTAACATACTTATGCAACCTACATGCTCATAGATACTATTTATGCAATAACAGTTTTATTGCAGCATTTACATGATCATATGTATTCCCATTTAGTTCTTAATTATATCTATTTACTAAGTTTCAATATAATTTCAAGCCTTGGTGTTATTCTAGGTTCCAAGATTCTAACTTTGTCATCCATAAATCTGATAACTCAATGATGAACGGATAGTACTAACTCGGTACTGAGAGGGGGGGTGAATAAGTACAGGCAAAAATACAGTCCTAAATCAATTTGATAACAGACACTTCAAATGACTGGCAAACAGTGACACCAGTTTGAAACAAAGTGCAACCGATAAAGCTAAGAATGACTGAGACAAGCATTAACCGGTTACTCACTTAGCTTTTCACTTAATTCAAGACTACACTACCATTTCACCCTTATGCATAAAGAGGTAATCTATCATCAGATCATAATAACAACTAGTTCAACATGTTTTATTGACAGGCATAAAACATAGAACCATCATATGCTTGACAGACAATAGCAAAGCATCACAAGATAAAAGCATCACACATGACACACATATTTTTCACGTGGAAACCCAACTGAGAAAAACCACGGTGGGGATGTATACCCACAAGCTATTTTTTAACTCTTTAGAAGTTTGCTCTATTAGGAGCCTTGTCCGGTTAGAGACATTACAATAGGTTCTGCTAGGAACCGATCCTGTTAGGGATCACCCAGTTAAGGGATGGCTAGAATACCCGGTTAAGGGTTAAACCCTGTTAAAGGTTACCTTGTTAGAGGATTTCAAGAACTCAATAGCTAAAGGATTTCGAACTCAATAGCTTTGAATTACCCTATTAAAGGATTTACAGCAAGTCGGTTAAGGCTACCCTGTTAAGGGATTTTCCAACTATTGAGGTGGTTAGAGATCAACAGGTATTACAATGATCTGGTAACAACACTCAATGCCAATGCAGATCTGCTCAAGCTCCTCTTCACCTTCTGCACTTACAATCTGTAGGTATCACTTCTGTCCTTTTGGTCTGGCAAAAATCACGTATCCTTTCTCTTGGATACACACATACAACTTTTTCCAACAACCTCAAAAAGAGACACAACATCGAACTTATAGGAAAACAGATAGGTCGATAGCATAAACCCTAAACCCTAACCTTGTTAGGTTAAGGAATTCAAATGGTTCAATCCTGACCATTGAGCACACTGCATTAAATGCAGCAGTTCTTGATCCAATCTCAAGACATTCTCCATTGTCCATTTCCATCGATTTTATGGTGGCTGATAACCCATCACACATTATCACTATTTTACAGACATCTCACATTCTCGTGGTAGATAGGAACAATCTCCTTCATGCAAGATCCTTCACGCGCACAAGGCTTATGTGGCAACATGATCTATTCTTTGTTACCATGCTAACTCATCACACAAAGTCACTGATTGAGCCACACAGGATTGAAGCACTTAAACTGGAAACCCTGAAGTTGAGACTACCAACCGGTAGTCATACAATACTTCCATGTGCCGGTTCTCATAACTATATGTCGGTTCATCATGAACAAAAACACTACTTCACTTTGGCACAAATACCGGTTCACAGTGTTCTACCGGTTCTCTCATATGCCAGTTCTCACTTCTTCAGCATATTGACATCAATGACAATATACAATGTCATTATGTCCTCATACCGGTTCACATAATGCCAACAATCTCCCCCTTTGGCATTGATGGCAATAAACAAAGATATCTTCTCCGCTTCATGGCAATAAACAAAGATGTCTTCTCCACTTCACATCTTCTCCCCATTTTTTGTAGATATCTTCTCCGCTTCACATCTTCTCCCCCTTTGATAACAATGTCAAAGTGGAGGCACAAGCTTCCCTGTTACATTATGTTGCTCCCCTTGAAGAGTAGCATCCTTCAACACATCAATCCTGAAGAAAAATTTGACTATGCAATACCTGACTGATGTGGAGCATATATCTTTAGTTTACCTCCTGAAGGGGCAATACCCCTAATTCACCTCTTAAGTACATAAATGTAGCCTTTGGGAGAGGCTTGGTGAATATATCTGCTAATTTCTCCTGACTGGAAACATGTTCCAGTGCAATCTCTTTGTTCTGAACCTTTTCCCTCAGGAAATGATACTTAAGTTCAAAATGCTTGGTTCTAGAGTGTAAAACCAGATTCTTTGAGATATTGATAGCATTTGTGTTATCACAAAATATACTTACCGGTTCAGTTACATGAACTTTGAAGCCATTTAATACATGCTTCATCCAGATTGTCTAAGTGCAGTTCATGAAAGCTACAACATACTCTACTTCAGCTATAGACTGAGAGATACAACTCTGCTTCTTACTCATCCATGAGACCAGTCTACCACCAAGAAAGAATGCACCATCGGTTGTGCTTTTCTGGTCATCTATATTGCCTGCCCAATCAGCATCTGTGTATACTTCAAGTTGAAATCCTTGTTATAAGGATACCACAATCCATAGTCAACAGTTCCCTTCAGATACCTAAGAATCTGCTTGACTACAACCAAGTGAGATTCTCTTGGGCTTTTCTTGAATCTTGTAGTAATGTCAATTTCATGTACAATATCTGGTCTACTATGCACTACATAATGCAACTTACCAATCATTGATCGGTATTCCTTCTCATCAACCAATTCTGAGTCATCTTCTTTAGATAGTTTACAACCGGTCACCATCGGAGTACCAATCGGTTTGATATCTTCTATGCCAAAGGTCTTCAACACCTCTTTGACATACTTGGACTAAGTGATAAAGATTCCATCCTTCATTTGTTGGATCTATAGTCCAATGAAGAATTTAATCTCCCCTATGATTGACATTTCAAACTCTTTCTTCATCTCATCTGCAAACTCATGTCTCATCTTGTCATCTCCACAAAGATAATGTCATCAATAAATACCTCACAAATCAGGATCTACTCTCCTTCAGACTTCAAGTAGATATTACTATCTAAACATGTTCTCTCAAATCCAATCTTCACAAGATGGGAATGCAGACGTTCATACCATGCTCTAGGTTCCTGCTTTAGTCCATATAAGGCTTTATGTAGCCTACATACCATGTCACTATCTTCAGATAGGGCAAACCCATCTGGTTGCTCAATATACACCTCCTCTTCAAGTATACCATTTAGGAATGCAGATTTTACATCCATTTGATATACTTTGAAACCTTTAAAAGCTACATATGCAAGAAGCATACAGACTCCTTCCAATCTGGCTATGGGAGCAAAGGTTTCTCCATAGTCTTCTCCTTCTTCTTGAGCATATCCTTTGCACACTAATCTGGTTTTGTTCCTAATCACTGTGCCATCCTCATTCAGCTTATTTCTAAAAACCCATTTAGTACCAATGACATTTTTTTGCTCCGGTCTGGGTACCAAAGACCATGTACCATTTTTCTCTATCTGGTCAAGTTCCTCTTCCATTGCTTGATCCAGTCTTCATCCTTATGTGCCTCTTTGAATGATTTAGGCTCAAACTCAAAGATCATACATGAGTTTTCTCTGACCTTTCTTCTTGTAAGGATTCTTGCATCCTTATCTCCTATGATCTGCTTAGGATCATGATTCAGCTTGACATACCGAGGAATGGTCTTGATAGATTCCTCTTTCTTTTCTTCTTCATCCTCATCTCCATCAGTATCAGCATCTACATTTTCTGGTGTAGGAACATTGTTACTGGTACTCAGTTGGCTATCAACCGGTTCCCAGAAGGTTGCAATTGGTTCATTTACTGCTTGCTAACTGTCGGTTTCCTCAGTTTTCTTAGAGGTTTCATCAACTCTTACATTGATGCTTTCCATAATTCTTTGAGTCCTATTGTTGAAACACTTGAGAGCTTTGCTCTTGGTGGAATATCCTAGGAATATTCCCTCATCACATTTCACATCAAATTTGCTCTGGTGTTCACTCCTCTTGATGTAACATTTGCTACCAAACACTCTAAAGTAGCTAACCACAGGTGTCTTACGAGTCCAATACTCATAAGAAGTTTTATTCTTACCTTTCTTGATGAGTACCCAATTCATTGTGTAGACTGCAGTGCTCATCGCTTCTCTCCAAAAGGTGTGAGCTACCTTTCCTTGAATCAACATGGTTCTAGCTGCTTCAACCACAATCCGGTTATTCCTCTCTGCTAGGCCATTCTGTTGTGGAGTTCGGGGGGTAGACAATTGCCTCTTGATGCCATGTTCTTCACAGTACTTGTTGAATTCACTGGAAGTGAATTCCCCTCCTTGATCAATTCTTAGGCACTTGATCCTTTTACCGCTATCCTTCTCCACTAATGCTTTGAAAGCTTTGAACTTTACAAAGGCTTCAGACTTGTCTTTCAAGAATTTGACCCACATCATTCTTGAGTAGTCATCAATGAGAATCATGAAGTACCTATCACCCTGCACACTTCTAGTTTTAATAGGACCACACAAATCAGTATGCACAAGGTCAAGCAAGTTGTCAGCAGTGAAAGATTTACCTTTAAAGGTTAAGGAAGACATTTTCCCAAATTGACACTCTCTGCACAAGTTATTATCCGGTTTGCTTAGCACCAACAACCCTCTAACTGCCTTGATCTTACTAGCCTTCACAATGTTATCAAAGTTTACATGGGAGAGTCTCCTATGCCATATCCAGCTATCATCAAATTTAGCCATAAGACATGTACTTATATTTGCATTCAGCTGAAATAGGTTACCTTTGGTCTATATGCCAGTGGCCACCAATTCACCATTCTTTCCTTTGATTCTGCAAACTCCATTCTTGAATTCCAGAGTGAGGCCACTATCATTCAACTGGGAAACACTCAGAAGGTTGTGTCTAAGACCATCAACCCAATACACATTGTCAGCACTACTATTTCCATTCAGAGAGATAGACCCTCTGCCTTTGACCATGCATGGTGCATGATTGCCAAAGCGAACCACACCACCATCATACTCTTCCAAGGATAGAAACATGCTCCGGTCACTAGTCATATGGTGAGAACAGCAACTGTCAATGATCCACTCATTAGAATTATCAAATTGGGAGACAAGAGCCTTCTTGTCTAACACATCTTCCTTGACAACAAAAAACACAATATCTTCATTTTCTTCATCCTCTGATTCTTCATCTGTGACACCTTCATCAACTACCACAAAATAGTTTCTCCGGTTTCCTACTTTGAATTTCTTGAACCTTTTTGGTTTGTCTTTGTTGTCGCCATTAGGACAACTTATAGCAATATGCCCTATCCGGTTACAAGAAAAGCATTTCAAAGGTAGCTTACCTCTGTATTTGTTGGTTCCTTTAGGAAGTTTCCTGGAAAGGAGAGCTTCAAATGCCATTAGAATCTCCTCATCATCCATTTCTCTGCCCTGTCTTGGTTCACCACTAGTGCTAGCTTCTTTTCCTTTTCTGGATGGTACTGCAGAAGTTTTAAAAGTTGATTCAGTCTTTTGAACACTGCCATTGAAACTATTTAGCTCATAGGCTGTCAACTTTGCAATGATGGAGTCTAGGGATACCTTAGTCTTGTCTATTGATCTTAGCTCCTGAATAACAACAACCCTTATTGCATAGACCAACAATAGGGATCTCAGGACTTTTCTTACCATAGTGGAATCTTCTATTTTACCACCTACACTCTTGATATCTCCAACAATGGTTTTGATTCTTATTCCATACTGTTGAATGTTCTCACCTTCAACCATCTGCATATCTTCAAACTTCCCTCTAAGGCTTTCTTCCTTAGCCTATTTTACATGCTCATCACCGCCATAGATATTTTCAAGAGTATCCCATACCTCTTTGGGATTTACCTTATCCTGAACATCAATAAACTCAATGTCAGATAAACTACTAATTAGGGCTTCCATAACTTGCCCATTCTCCTGCATCTCTCTCTTTTGGTCATCGGTGAGAGTACCGGTAGGAGCAACATAGGCAGTCTCAACATAGCTCCAGTGTTGAGCACCCATTCTTCTGATGTATATCTTCATTCTGTCTTTCCATATACTGAAATTTTCTCTGTTAAACTTTGGACATTCCCTCTTCATCATTAGACTGGGATCTTTACCTCAAGCGGTTAAGCTTATAGCATAGAGGGCCTGGACGACACTCTGATACCAATTGATAACTCAATGATGAATGGATAGTACTAACCCAATACTGAGAGGGGGGGTTGAATCAGTACAGGCAAAAATACAGTCCTAAACCGGTTGACAACAGACACTTCAAATGACTGGCAAACAGTGACACCGATTTGAAACAGAGTGCAACCGATAAAGCTAAGAATGACTAAGACAAGCATTAACCGGTTACTCACTTAGCTTTTCACTTAACTAAGACTACACTACCATTTCACCCTTATGCATAAATAGGTAATCTATCTCAAATAATAATAACAACTAGTTCAACATGTTTTATTGACAGGCATAAAACACATAACCATCATATGCTTGACAGACAATAGCAAAGCATCACAAGATAAAATCATCACACATGACACACATATTTTTCACATGGAAACCCAACTGGGAAAAACCATAGTGGGGATGAATACCCACAAGTTGTTTTTGAACTCTTTAGAAGTTCGCTCTATTAGGAGCCTTGTTTGGTTAGAGACATTACAATAGGTTCTGCTAGGAACCGATCCTGTTAGGGATCACCCGGTTAAGGGATGGCTAGAATACCCGGTTAAGGGTTAAACCCTATTAAAGGTTACCTTGTTATAGGATTTCAAGAACTCAATAGATAAAGGATTTCAAACTCAATAGCTTTGAATTACCCTGTTAAAGGATTTACAGCAAGCCGGTTAAGGCTACCCTATTAAGGGATTTTCCAACTGTTGAGGTGGTTAGAGATCAACAGGTATTACAATGATCTGGTAACAACACTCAAATGCCAATACAGATTCACTCAAGCTCCTCTTCACCTTCTGCACTTACACTCTGTAGGTATCACTTTTCTCCTTTTGGTTTAACAAAAATCACGTATCCCTTCTCTTGGATACACACACACAACTTTTGCCAACAACCTCAAAAAGAGACACAACATTGACCTTATAGGAAAATAGATAGGTCGGTAGCATAAACCCTAAACCCTAAACCTGTTAGGTTAAGGAATTCAAATGGTTCAATCCTAACCATTGAGCACATTGCATTAAATGCAGCAGTTCTTGATCCAATCTCAAGACATTCTCCATCGTCCATTTCCATCGATTTTATGGTGGCTGATAACCCATCACACGTTATCACCATTTTACAGACTTCTCACATTCCCTAGGTAGATAGGAACAATCTCCTTCATGCAAGATCCTTCACGCGCACAAGGCTTACGTGGCAACATGATCTATTCTTTGTTACCATGCTAACTCATCACACAAAGTCACCGGTTGAGCCACACAGGCTTGAAGCACTTAAACCGGAAACCCTAAAGTTGAGACTACCAACGGGTAGTCATACAATACTTCCATGTGTCGGTTCTCATAACTATATGCCAGTTCATCATGAACAAAAACACCGCTTCACTTTGGCACCAATGTCGGTTCACAGTGTTCTACTAGTTCTCTCATATGCCAATTCTTACTTCTTTAGCATATTGACATCAATGACAACATACAATGTCATTATATCCTTACTGGTTCACATAATGCAAACAAAATCTTGTGTTTCCATGCTTTAACATTAATTTTCTAAGAGGGATTTTTGTTTAATGTCATTGTTCAAATCATTTAATCTCATAACAAGATACTAACACCTACTTAGTTACATCTATATTCACATAAAGATATTGAATGTTCAAGCATTAGTTCATTTTTATTGTTAAAGATATAACATGAAGAAAGTAATAAACATCCATATTCTATTGCATTGAAACCACATGTACGCAAATACTATCCATCATACTAATAACACATAAATGATTGAATTGCTGATTTAACTAATTATCTATAAGCATATTTTAATTACAATTAACTAATCTACTTGACATATCATGCATGTCAAATCCATCAAGGTTCAATGTATCAAGTCAAGGGATTACATTGCCTACTATAATAAGACATTACTTTCAAAAGTTTACAATTTACTTCTCCCTTTTTCATAAAGGTAATTCACAATGCTTCCATGGGAAGTCTAATTCCAAAGCATGAGTATGGATACAATAAATGTTGTTGTTACATAAAGGTACAATTGTGATTTTAACTCAATCCATAACCAATATTCCTAATCTATTACATAATGCTAGCATCTCAAATCATGAAGTGATCTAATAGAAAAATATTCTCCAAGGAACCAAAATCAGCATGAAGGAGAACCAAGTCCATGTGTACAGAAAACACCAAAGAAGAGGGAAAAAACCCAATGGAAAAAAGATCCAACCACCTGACCAATGTGGAACCTACAAGGAACCACCCCCCAAGATAAGAGATGTCGCTAGGTCCCAACTCGCACACTAAGTCGAGGTTGAAGCTTATACCAATGGGAGTAGTACCAAACAACTCCCTACACACAACCATACACCAGGAAAACAAAAAGAAACAAGAGATTTCCAAAGGCCAATAAAACATCATAAAAATAATGCAAAAGTAAGTAAAGGACTCACATGTTCAAGGGAGTCTCATCACATGCCAGACCAAGAACTAGGCACTAGCCTATGGGCATGCAGAGCCATCTCGACCTTGACAGAGAGACCAAGGGAGATTAGCTTACCGTCTCCACGGTCTTCTCATGCTCAACCTAAAACATCCTCCCTAGGAATGAGTCATGAGGCACTGATAAGTTATTATCTTTTTAATTATCTAACTACCCATACCCAACTGTTAATTAGCTATCACTTGATTAAAATATGGTAAACTCTCTTACGCCCAAAAGGTCTAGAATTCACACATCTTTAAAAGGAACCCCGTTAGAGTCCATCTCTCATGACCCCCAGGTGTCGTAAAGGAGCCCACTCCCTTACATGGACCCATAACCAAGCAATGCAAGAGGCTCAAGAAACAAATAAAAAATATGAAATGCATCATCACACAATCCACTCCAAGAACAAACATGTGATCATAGAGGTTAAATGTTAGCATAAACCAATAAGTGAGCCTCTTGACCAAAGAGATGCATAAACAAAAACTCAAAACCACTACAACTAAGTACATAAACTCAACAAGGTCGTCACTCTTGTTGTTCCCAAAATCAGTAGCACAATCCAAGAGCTATCTCATGGAAAAAACCTCATGAGCAATCCAATTCAACTCAATCGTAAAACCGCATCTCAAAGGAAAAGCATTAAAATAAAACATAGTTAAACGAATATGCATCACAACCAAAATGACCTCTGGTATGCAAAATCACCATATTACACAAAATACTATAATGACACTCATTTTAACAATATGAGACAAGACGAGGCAACGCTCTCATTGTGCTTAGTCCGCGCTATCACTCGCGGGCTGATGTCAATCAACTCAACCAATATATATATATATATATATATATATTCCCAGCTAAAAAGATTTAGTTTAAACCATGAAAATGCTAATATTGATTACACACATATACGTACATTGAAACATAATGTACTCAATCAAAATCAAAATCGAGACAATTACATTATCCTTAAATAATCATTTCATCAGTAAATAATTATCCTTTGTTCACTTCTTATTGTCTACATTAGTCTGAAGACAAATTGTAGTTTTGTAGTAGGTTGGAGGCAAATCAATTTCACCCCAAAATGTAGGAGGCTGAATTTATATAATTCAGTAGGGGGGAAATGTTTTCTTGGTTCTTTAAAAAAATTAAACACAAAAAAAATTGCAAGCAAAATTGGATTGGTGTTGGGAAGCACGACACCACCAATGTGGTTGGCGCCTTAACACTTCCCCACATCGTGAGAGGTTCTTAGAAACACCACCACGATGTGATGAGTGCTTCTGCACCCACCCATATCATGGGTGGTGCTTGTAGGCACCTCCACCATATGGAGGGGTATCGTGGAACCCCCCCATATCATGGGGTACTTGCGACACCAAACCCAACAACTTGAAATAACAATATTTTTTGTAAATAAAAAACCCCATTGAATGAAATCAGAATTTGAACATATAAGAGGGTGAAAACAAAGATTTTCTTTAAAATTTTTGGGTTTAGATCATGGAAGAGAAAAAAAAAGGGAAAACAAGGAAAAGTAAAACCCTACCTCTTCCTGAAGGAAAATGGTGGAAGAAATTTGGGGCAACAAATCAATCTTATAGCAGCAAGTTTCCAATCTTCAGTCCTTCAAAATTCTCCAGATTCTTCCTCTCAAGAAAAACCAAGAATCAAAAGCATATGAAAAGAAAAACCCCAAAAAGAAACCCTAGCCCCCTCTTTTAATAAAAAATGGGATAGTAAAATATTGAGATTACCATATTCTCATTATAAATTTCATGTAATTTAAAAATCTATTTTCTCATTAGACTTTTTTAGAAATATTTTCAAAATAGAAATCAAATACTAAAATATAGTATAATATAATGAATGGAATATTATAATTTATTCTCTTTTAATCATTCAATTTACACTTGTATATATATACCTATACTTGATTTAACAATCCAATAGACCAATTCATTAAATAATCAAACTTCTCAATATTAACTAAATAGAAATTGAGTTCGTCATTAAATAAATATTATAATTAAATTAATCAAGGTAAATAACTATTTAGAGATTAAAATTGTCAAATAGTTAATAAAGTCAATAACACAAAATCAATAAATATTTAATAAATTAAATCGGCTTAAAACGTAAATCATCAAATACGATCTCAAAATCTCAATTTGAACATTAATTCAAATTTAAATGCTGAAAATAGCAAATAATTAAAAATTGTTAAATCTTAATAACTTTAAAATAATAATATTATTAATATAGTCATAAACTAGTATTAAGTAATCACCCAAACACAGTCAATCAATTACTGTAATTTAAATAAATTAAATAACAAATCTATCACTATCACCCATTAAAATTCAATGAAAGAACTGAATAATCAAACTCACCATGCCACATACTCACAAGTCATGACGACGATGACAACATGACGAACTTCGCCGAGACTGATGACAATGACTCAATGTCAAACCTAGACCTAGAGTGCAGGTAGGGAACCAATTACATCTCTGAACCACATATTGCCATTGGGAAGAGGCACAGTCGCACCGATCAAGCCAGGGGAGCTCGCACCCAATTGCCTGAGAGGAATGAATTCCTTAATACCTGCAACCCTGCAACCACAAAATGATACATGTGCATAAATATATGTATACATAACTGACAAGTGGAGAAATGTCGCAATGGCACATCTCACTCGTAATAAGTGATGCGGCGTTGATTTCCCCACACATACAGTCAAAAAGTAGTCATACAAGGAGTAATGCATCATACATAAACTAGAACTAGGGGTTATTATATCCATTACATATAGAGTAAAGTCAATAAGAACTATCCATCTATGCTTTGGTCACAACATATTACACGTAGCAATGAAAGCATCATCATGATATCTAAATCATATAGGGTCGCAATAAAGCATGAGCAAAATTAATATTATCCAAAGTTGTGAAGCATACAATATCTATCAATGATCATCAATGAAACACATATATAAGCCAAAATACATCTATGCATCATGTGAGTCCAAGAAAGTGCATTAAACCCAGAATTAAACCTTTGTCATTGATATTTGATAATCTGATAGTGGACGTGAATACCCACACACCTATTTTTAGAATAAAATATACTACATTTACCAAACTAGAGGTGGGACCACTTTCATAAAGTTGAGATATTAAATCCTTGTGCGATGCGATAAAAAATGTGGCACTTGTCTCAATTCTGGTTAAGCTTAAAATTAAAACTATTGGATCCACCTGTTACTAGGGGACGGGACCAAAATCTAAGTGATCACTAACCCTTGAAGGTTGTAACTTAAGATTTAGCAACCGGGAAGCACAAGTCAACTTTGAAACATAAACTAAAGGCTTTAGGATTTGAATTTTGAGGAATACAAACTTGGGATAGGGTTTAACCTGGGTAGAGAGGCAAATTTTTTTTTACAGAGGTTCTAATAGTCTCCAGAATGTACAATGAAATTATTGAATTAGTGTATTTTTATGGAAATATTAATGTATACATAATGTACATTAGTATCACACAAATTGTAAAATTGTGTTTAATAAATGAAATTTTTAGACAATGTTTACAATTTAAATTCTACAATGAATCATGGAAATTTTGAAAATTGCAATTGCATGTCAACATTCAATTATATTGTAATAAGTATAAAACATCATCAATTACAGTTTGGATTTTGCAATAGCCTATAGGATTCAATTTGAATTAAATTAAAAATTATAAATACATAGAAAATATTGTTTTTTTAGTCGTCAATGTCATCCAATTTGAAATGCCAATCAAAATCCAACTCCTCAAGCTGTTTTGCAGTTTCTTCTTCATCCTATGATCGATCTTCTTGGTTTTGCATACCTTCGCTTAAATTCAATCAACACTATCATTCATTTTGCCACTATCATTTTATTCACTAGAACCACTACCAGCCTTTGAAGTGTTGCACAACCTTCTCCTCTCACTAATGGAATTCCAAATTGTTAGTACCCTTTCATAAGGAAAATTCTCAACATCATATTGTATACAACCTCAAACAATTTTCCAAATTCTTGTCTAGTTTGTTTCTTGTCTTTGATTTCAAGTACCCCAATGCATTGAAAACTCTCTCATCCTCAATAGATCCCAATATCATGGTTTGACATAAATCAACATGTTTGACGAATTTTGATAGTGCATCACTCAACTCTGCGCTTTGAGTTATTATTTGTGAAACTGTTCTTATTGTTCTCGGTAGGTGGGGAATTTCCATAGCCTTCTCCTTTGTTGTTGTTGAATATTCAGATGATTGTTGTGAGAGCTTATATTTATCTATAATTCCTTCTAGTTCATTGCATATGGATTTCTTACAAAAATGATCAATCAAGCACTATAACTTATTAAAATAATCCTTTTGATTATAACTAAGCCAATAATTAGGATACACAATAAACATGGCTTCTAATAGTTCATCTTGAGGGAATTGAATTACAATATCATCTAAAACCTCTCTCACAATTCTTTTTAAAGTATCTTGTATAGGGCTAACAATATCATTTAAAATTCCCTGGTAATAGGTACATCTCTCATTCTACTTGAGTGTCTGCTAGCACTAGAAGACATGGTATACTGGTGCATTGGTATCTCATTTACATGATAGCAGAGATATAACTTACCTCTACTATTAATCTATAAAAAAATATTAGGATTGTCTAGATCTGTCATCCAATGCCAGCTAGCTAATTCTTCCTTTATAAATTTATCATTTGACCTTCTACGTAGAGTAGTATATTCTTGAGCTACTTTCACAAGCTTTCTCATTTCATTAAAATAGGGGAAGAATACCAGCCAAAGTTAAGAGTGTCTCTACATCACTTAACCTATGTAAATTCTCAAAATATTTGTCTAATGGCTCTTGTTGTTTATACATTAGTACAATTAGGGATTTATATTCCAAGAAAAATCTTTCTTCTGGTCCCGCAAGGAGATCCTTTTGGTATCAACATCCTTAAGAAGCTTATTTCCATTGGTTATTCCCTTTGCAAAATTTTGATATTCTAAAAATCATTTGGGACTTCAACATAAGAATGAGTACAACTTGCAAACTACATTTTAAACTCTAGCTACTGAATCAGATTTGCTAACAATTCTAAAGCTAAATTTAGTCTGTGGGCCATGCAGTGAATGCAAATCACATATGATGAAATATAAGTTTTTTATATTTGTGCAAAGACCATTCCTATGACCTTGAAACACTACAACTCCATCAACTGCTACACATACCAACTTTTTGGGAATCGATAAGTAATGGATACCACCAAATTTTTTTAAAGATTTCTTAACTACCTCAAATATATTTTGTACCATGGAATTCTCCTCCATTTTAACAACACAAAGTAAATGAGGTTGGCAAACATGTTTCCATACAGTATACACATGCATACGTATCCAAGAAGTATTATCTATTGTTGTAACTTCATCTAAAGGTAATGCAATATAGTTTGAATATTTAATATTTTCCTTTACATCATCTTTTTCCACCTCAGTAAGACAACTTGCCCATTCCCATCCACTAGTTTTTGACCAATGTGTCTGAGGAAATCTAGGAACATTCAATTTTTTTAATAAATTAGTAAAGTTAAGGTAGTCTTACATAGGACGACCATTTTTCAAAATTTTGAAAACAACACTCAATTGAACAGTTTTTGACTTCAATGATTCTATCATCAGATGTTTAAATTTAGCATCAATCAAACCTCAATGTTTAGCATTCTTCTCCTCTCTTCGCATATGCCCTTTATAATACTCTTCATACTTGACATTTTTACATTCTTTTTTAATTTTCCATCTAATCATCGATCGTTCTTTTCCATCTATGATTTTTTTTTCATTCACTTTACTAATATGCTTCTCTATGGTGTCCAATTTTAGTTGCAACTTCTTGTCCCTTTTTAGTTTCCAACTACAGATTGTATACTTGCATTGTTGAAGGCCCGTATTTCTTTGAATTTGGCACTTCTTCAATGAATGGGTACCTTGATGCCCAATCCAATTGAAAATTCCTTGTCATTTCCCACTTGTGCCCCAATTTTAATTTTCCTTTTATTTTCCCCTTTCATGTAATTCCAACAACATCATCCACGCCTTTCTCAGTAACATCACCTGGGTCATTAACATCAACATTGCCTGTGGCGTTGTCATCAACCTCAATTAAATTATTCTGACTATTTTGGGAATCCAATTCCATTGGAACATTACTTGCGACATTGGCATTTGACTCAATTAACTCATTTTGATCTTTCTCGAAGGTTTGTCCTTGTTCAATAATTTTTGGTGCATCTGTAACTACTGATATTGTACCTTCATCTAATGGACCACCAATAATAATATTACCAAATTATGACATTATGTTTTTATTTATACATTTTAATGGCCTTCCTTCAACACTTTTAGGACTCTGGCTGCTCGACATCTCTGAAGAAATACAAATTGCAAGAAATAGAATCTAAGAAGATAGACCCTTGGATCCTAATTCCTCAGGAAATGAATGTCTCCCTACTAAATAATTTCTAAAAATGAACTTAAATTCATAAACTCTAAGGATAAATAATCTTATAATACTGTAAAAGAAATTTTCACAGTCACTTATAGATTGGTTTTGTCGAAGTCCATTATACAATAATATTGGTAGTACCAAATTGTCTATGATTTGAACCGACAATACAAAGCTTAGAACAGAACAAAATGTGTCATAAAAGTACCAAATTTTGATTGTATTTATACCAATCCATATTTGGCAAATTTTGCGAGGCATTTTAAAATTGATCATAAATTTTGGCAAATTTAAGTGAGATTTTGGCATTGAGTGAAAATGGGCGAATCTCCCTAGCTATTAAAATGATACATTTTCATTTTCAAGGTGATCATGGACCTATAATTATCATTAACTTACAACACAATTGGTGAAATGGGTCCTCCTAAACATTTGTGGTATCAAACCACTTAGCTAGTACTGGCGAATAAGTGGGTGCACATACATTGGAACCTTTCGAAGTTGGTGAAAAAATTCAATAGGTATGATTGGTCCTCAAAAGACAATGGTGAATTACCTTGTGTATGGCCCAAAAAATGTAAAAATTTGGTGAATGGGAGATAGACCCCCAATCTATTATATTTACCAATTTCAAAATTCTCGATCCTCGCTATTCGCTAATCGACAAAAAATCGCCACTAAAAAAAATGTTGATGATAAGGAACAACCACTCTAGTTATTTTGGATACTCAAGTATACACCTATCCTCCCTCTTGTCCTCCTCA
Source organism: Cryptomeria japonica (assembly GCF_030272615.1). Classification (NCBI taxonomy): domain Eukaryota; kingdom Viridiplantae; phylum Streptophyta; class Pinopsida; order Cupressales; family Cupressaceae; genus Cryptomeria; species Cryptomeria japonica. Next base: position 348,843,333 of record NC_081405.1, on the reverse strand, counting down.
CATTATTCCCATCTCTTCTTCTTTACTTCCATAAATTTTGGTTGAGTGAACAAGGCATTTACCTAATTAGTTCATCAATTAGGTCCTATTTACACTAGCTACTTAACTATGTTGGATATTTGATCATTTACTCCATACAAATAATTTATTTTGATTGTTTGTTTGTATTTTTTTTATTGTTTGCATTTGAGTTGTTATAATTTTTTAGCCTATTTAGGTTAGTATCTATTATTTGGTAAAAATTGTGAATGTAGGGTCATCTTCTTCTATGTTGTATAAATCTATCACATAATGAAATGAAGTTATTCTCTTTCTCCACAAAATCTGATATGGTATCAGAAGAGGCTCATTTTATTGATTTACTACATCAATTGTATATTGGGGCCATTTTTTTCTATGGGGTTTCATTGCAAGACCTGCATTTGTTTCTTACAAGCAGTCACTTACCTATTGTGGTAGTCCACTTGTTAGTGGAGATGAAAGCTTTATTATTAGTGACATTTTTCTATAGAGGTGGATCTTATTAGATCAAAGGCCTTTCTATTTGGCAAAATATGTGGTGTATTTTGGCTTGGCAATATCACTAGTGAATTCCACGCTTTTATAACAAATTTGCCTTTAGTTGAGGTTGCATACTTGGTCCACTATTTTGCAGAGCTTCTTTTCGTGGCTCAATATTCTGTGAAATGACGACTTTTATTTTTCTGTCATTTCCTTGTATCATTGACTTCCTTTCTCATTGTTAATCATTGAAGTAGTCATATTTGTAGATCTTTTATTCCAAGTTAGAAGCCATTATTTGGTATGATATAGAAGGGGGAGATTAGGTTTTAAAATTAAGCAGCATTCAATGAACGATATTAGGCAATTATAGTCTTTTGATTTTTGTCTTTGAAAGGCCATGTTTACAGCACACTAAGTTCCAAAGAAGATATCCTTGGTGCACTACGAACTCATTAGATGAGAATTGAGGATTTGAAAGTTTTTGTGCTTTTGAAATGAAAAAGTGTGGTGTAGAGACCTAAATTTGCTTAATTAATTTAATCAAATTTAAATCCTTTTCTTCTAATTAATTAATTCCCCAACCCGTTTCCTCCTAATTAATTAACCTAGTTAATTAATCCCCTTTTGCCATCCCATTTGATTAATTACCTTTAATTAATTAAATGTCCCTTTTCCCAAAACCCCCATGGATTAATTAATTAAATTAATTAATTAGACTCAAATCCTATTTGAGCACATGCTTCCGACATTTTAACCACTTTCTTCCAAGCCTCCTTCCAACCCACTTCCCTAGCCTAGTCAACCCTCCAACCAACCTTATCCTATCCCTTCTAGCCTCCCACACATGTGTGCACATCCTAACCAACTCCTTATTTTGGGGAAAATATCCTATTTTGGGTGGCTTTTCCCAAAATAGACATTTGCCCCTAAGGACACATGTCACTCTTCCTATTTTTGGGTGGCTTTGCCCAAAATAGACATTTGTCCTCATGGACACATGTCACTCCTTTTCTTCCTAGTTGAGCCACTTGTCCTTTTTTGGAGGACAAGTATCTCCTCTTCACCTATCCTTCCCTTCCTACTCTTGCCTATTTAATCCCTCCTTTTTTAGACCAAATTCTCTCTGATCCACCTTTTCATATCCATGTCATCACTTTGCCGAAATTATCTCTCACCATATCCATTATCATTTGCATTATCATCTTCATAAAATCATGGAGCACAATTGAACATCTGAATTGACATCATGAGCACACATCCAATCGTGAAATAATCAAATCGAAGCAAGGATTTCGGGTTTGCATAGCTTTTCTTTAGGTTTTGCTATGATTTTACCATTTTAATCTTGAGGTGTATGATGGATTGTGTTTGCTTGGTTATTTAGATTGTTCTTTTAGCCCTTAGTTTAGCATGAACATTTTTCATCGCACATTTGTTGGCACGCCCAGTGGGACCAACTTCATGGGTCATTTAACGTTTTTTGTTGTTTGAGTGCGTTTATTGAAGATTTTGAGCACTTGAAGGCAAAAAGGGGGATCTACAAGCTGATTTCTGCTCAGGCAGAAGTCTACTTTCTCAATCCTGTGATTTTATGAAACTACGGGTTTGCGTCCTGAAACCGCGTGTTTGCACCTTGAAACTGCGGGTTTGCGTCCTAAAACCGCGGGTTTGCTAATATCATTTTTATACGACCGCGGGATCGCCATCATCACTTTGGTATGAAAGGTAAAATTTTCTTTAAGTTTCGGGTTTTTATAAATGATAATTGACTTCTATTCGTGAAATAGCAGGTTTGCTATCTTGCACCAACGATTTTGTGCCACACAGTAGCAGGATCACTAATTATCATTTATATGATTATCCCGAATGCTATTTTTGGTACTAATTAGCTAACTTGTGTGTTAGCATTTTGGATGGACAATGGGAACACGTTTTAGACAACCAGTGGGTTCGCTTAAACCAACGAGTTTGCACCCTGAAACAATGAGTTCGCTTAAACCAACAAGTTTGCACCCTGAAACAATGGGTTCGCTTAAAACATCAGGTTTGTGCCGCATAGTAGTGGGATCACTAATTATCATTTATATGATTTTATAGCATGCTAGTTTAGTAGTAATAAACTAATTTGAATGTGTTTTTTGATGGTTTCACTAATATTTTTGTAGCATTTCAAGCTATAAGAAGACCCCTAAGTGCTTAAACACTAATATTTTGCTTGTAGGACCGCTAAAGAAAATGAGGTTTTGTTGAAACAAATTTGCTTATTTCATTTGTTTCATTTCCTTCTTTATTTTGTGTCTTATTGCATAATTAGACACACTTCAATTCAATTAAGGGAATGGACATGTGTCTTCTGAGTAATTAGGCACACTTCAATTCAAGTAAAGGAATGAACCCCATGCCTTTCATGTCTTGCATGCTTGTGCATCTATAGAGTGGTCCTACTGCTGACACACACTATCCTCTCTGTCTAGCTCTCATGGTTGTAGGTGCAAGAGAAAAGTGTTAGCGACACTCATTTTTCTTTTTATTAGCAAATCACCTCTTGGGGGCTTCATCACCTCAAGGGAGTGTTTCAAAATAGGGGCATGTTGCGGATAGCATCTCTCCCAACATGACCTCAAGTGGTGTTTTTTGAGCCGCTATATAAAAACCTGGTCAAATAGCTAAAGTGTTGAGTGAATTCGTCATATGTGGAGGCCTTCTCTGCACCGATAAAATCAATTAAAGTCTTAAGTGGCTTGCTTCGAGAATCCATTGTTGGATTGGACCCATTGAAAACTTACTATGAGCCAACTATTCTTTAGTATCCAAAAATCCTTTTATTTGTTAGTTCAGGTGTTGTGATATGCGCATACTGAAGAAACTCCTCATGTACCCCCCAATTTGAGATAGAAAATTCACTAGGAAGTGATTACCCAAGAATTCAAAGCTTGGAATGCCCGAGAAGTGTGTGCCGAGGCTGGAGCCAGTGCTTTCAGGCTTCTATCTATCCAGTTGGATGTGGTATTTTATGGTTAGGAGATTTAACACATATTGTCATTTGACTATCCATAGGGTTGTACTTAACTGATTTTATCTTCTTTATGGTCATATCTTCATGCTTGATGTGTTTGGTGTCAAGTTTTTTGTTGAAATATCAGTCTAGCGAGTGTGAAGTCAGTTATAGCGGGTTTGTGGTTTATTACAATGGGTTTGCAATCTTGTATCCACGAGAATGCTATCAACTTTGAGCCAAAATTGACATACTTAGCATAGTCACTATCATTTTCTCAACTAGCGGGTTGTTAGAATCCAAGAACACTGAGAGGGGGGGTGAATCAGTGTTTTGTCGGATATACTATTTTTAACCTTATTAACAAATCCACTTAATAATTGGTATGCATAAAAGAATGTAACACAAGTAATATTACTGCAACCACATGAATCAACACCACAACACATAGATATATACGTGGAAAGCCTCCAAGAGGAAAAACCATGGTTGGATTGGAGACCCACAATATCTATCCACTGGCCAACTGAATAAATATTAAAAGAGGGGCCTACACATGTAGGAAGGCAGACTGCCTAGAGAACACTGCTCATCACAAAAGGAGCCTCACTAACTACAGATCTAGAGTACTGGATTACAAACAAAAACTAAACTCAAAATGAGCATCTGCTATGCTGGATGAGTTTCGGTTAAAGCACTATCTATATTGGTTATACTGTAACCTCCCTTACGAGTAGCTTAGATCACTTCCCAAACAATATAGACAAATAATCAAGATTGATTACATATCTTTACATTCTCATTCTATCAATCAAGATCTCTCTCACATACCATCACATAACCTATCGCATCTCTTATCTGTCATATCCATAAAATTACCTAACCCAGACTGACTTATATACCCAATTACATGAATAAACACAAATGCCTTATGTCATCTTACAACCATATTTTAAATGATAAGACACATGTCGGCCCAAACAAAATATAAACCAAAAATAATATGATCGTTGCCACTTCCACGTTTGCTAGATCAATCTCCTATGTCGCATTTAGAATACTAGTTCCAAGTTTGTTGGTTACATGTATGTCGGTTCCCTGAATGTCAGTGAAGTGAATGTCGGTTACCTTGATTGCCATATCTATCATGAAGTGTGTTGCCAACAATGATAACACCTATAACCCGGTTGAGTGTCAATTGCCAACAATCTCCCCCTTTGGCATTGATGGCAAGACCCATTTGAAAAATGGATCGTTGAAGTGTTGTACTGGTTCCTGTCCAAAAAATGATCTCCCAAAACTGATCTCAGAAGGATACTCCTCTTGAGCTATACATTACTTCTTATGTCCCTTAACATTTTTCACATCCACCTCTCTCCCTTTGACAACAATGCTAAAGGATGGGACAAAAAAATAGAAATGAATGAAATTGTGTACAAAGAAAAATTGTGAATACTAGATCTATATGTAATTGAAAATATCCGGATAAGTACCCTTGAAAAATTCCAAATAAGTATCCCAATTGGATTTTAGAGCTTCCAAAATTGATACAAACCCATTCAAAATGTAAGCGTGCAGTTCTTCTTCTGTTAGGGTTGTCGGCAGAGAGTTTTTTATTGGCGAATTCCGCACGAATAGTCTTGGGCACCATCATGGTCAAATCGCCCGGAATTTCAGGGTTAATGACACACTGTAGAAACTGGCTTCGCCAATGACCACACACCATCGACGTGCATGCCCGTAATATTCGCCTGGAATCACTTGGACATGGGTATTAGATCACCTTCGCTATTCGCCAGCAATAGTTAAACGACCACGTACCCAGGACCTAATTCGCCAATGGTAAATTACATGTTCATTGCATGTGTCGACCAAATTTGCCAATATCAAATAAAACATTATAAGCATTTGAGGACCCATTTTGCCTCGCTTAAATTAAATGTTCATTGCACGCCCATGCAATTTGCCAAAAATGCAATTAAATTAAATGTTTATTGGCAATTGCGACACCCAGGCCACGCGCAATTCGCCAAAAATGCAATCATGGATTGCTATAAATACACTATTTCTTACACTCTTTCTTACAATTTGTTTGTGTCTGATTAGTAAATTGGGAGCTCTCAGAGTCTCGAGTCTCAATTCGCATTCTGCAAATTAAGTTGGAAAGTCGAAGTTTATTGTAGGGCGGAGGGCCAGAGTTACAATCATGCAACATAGGCCTAGGCATTCATTCCTGATTCCTGATTCAGAGAATTGAGAAGGCATAAAGGTGAGTAATCATTTCTTCATACTTGATAGTATTAGTTTTAACTCTTTACTCATAGTGAGAGGTCAAGACTCAAGATGTCACAGTCAAACATGGGTGAGACTCCTCAGGGTGGTGAAGGGATTGCGATGTTAGACAAGGGTAAGACTCCTTAGGGCAGTGAAACTGAAGGGATTGGGAGGCCATCAAAATGCCCAAAACTTAAACTTAAAGATAGTACCATATATGTCTAAGTATAACAAAATTGATTCTTCTATTTCCTTTTGCTCTTTATCATCCATATTGCCATAACAATGTTGTATGTTACTCAAAATACTATTAGACAACTCAAATAACCAGAGGACAACTGAGAAGGGGGGAGGTGAATCAGTTGTCATCGGATTAAAAAACTTTAAGAATTCAAATCCTTATTACCGAAACACATAAACTCAATACCGAAATGCATAAACCAAATACCAAAATGACAGATATAGCAATTAAACATAAACATAAATCACAAAACAATTACCATCCATCCATAACACATGACACCAAGATTTGTACGTGGAAAACCCGGTAAAAGGAAAAACCATGGTGGGAAGCCTATCCACAATCAGATAATACTTCTGCAGTAAGCATGTGATTACAATATGAGTGGCCTACACATGCCAAAAGGCCAACACCCTAGAGCACACTGCTCATTACAAAAGGAGTCATTGACTACAAAATAAATCCAGACTACAATCTAGAATGAAGATTGAACTGCAAAGATAGCATCTCCTATGCCCAAGTATAGTTATGGTTAAGCTCAATACCAGAGGTCTTAAACCTCTTCCATAAACCCAATTCGATCACCTATGATTGACCAAACCTTCTTCATGTGATTACAACATTATTCGCACACAGATAGTCCCATAACCTTGACCTATGATCTACAAAGAGATCTTACATTATATTTATTCCAACCCGGGACCTAAACAATTAGGTAGGCCACCTAAAAGATAATACAATAAGTTCATTACATAAACCCACAATCCAATGATCAACCAGGTCATCTTAGGCCAAAAACAATGTAAACCAATCATTAAATCCCACTAGTAACACATTAGGAACATCCTCCAACATGTTAAAAAACCGATCCATAACCTAGATAGCTCTGGACCCAAAATAGGCCACCATAAACCAAATCCAACACCACCGATGAAATGGAACATGAACAAGATAACCAACACTATCTTGAAAGCCATCTAGAAGCCCCACCAACACCACTTATCATGTGCATCAAAAGATCTTCAACAAAGCTCTGCTGATAAAACCCTTACCGGTGACTGAAAGGTTTATTAGAACAAATGATAGCTCCTGATTCATCAAATCCCAAACCAACTAATCATGATACTTATCTGAATAGCATGATTGATAGATCCAAATCAATTCCACAAACCAAAGCATATCAGATCATACCAGATCAATATCATAATCCAACCACTCTACTGGAACCAACTATAAACTGTTAAACAACCAAAACAGTCGGTGTTGCCATCAATGACAAAACATCAATGCAACACATAATCAATTCCTCCAAATTTCCAACAATCTCCCTCTTTAGCATTGATGGCAACACTAGATGTGAAAAACATCCAAGTGCCAAGAAATGCCAAATAGGTCTACCCCTATGGAAGACAGCCAACAATCTCCCATAAAATGATATAGCAATGAAGCTCTGAACCAAACTCCCCTAACGAATATATCTCTCCCTTATGTTTTTCACCAGAATAACTCTCCCCCTTTGACATCAATGCCATAAATATGACATAAACATCAAAGAAAAATCATAAATCCTTTGATTCTTATAGTTGACTACTCCTCCTGAGTAGTAGCACCACCAAATCAATCCAAAATGAATAGTAGATCTGTAAATGCATACCAGACTGATTCCAATAAGCATCACTCAGGTCTCTACCAGAGGGGCAAAAATCCCCAATATCTTTGAAGTACTGAAATGATTCTTTAGGAAAAGGTTTAGTGAAGATGTCTGCAATCTTCTCTTTAGTGTTCACATAAACCAGTCTAACTTCATTTGCTTCCACCTTCTCCTTAAAAAAGTTATACTTGATAGATATGTGCTTTGTCTTAGAATGAAATACTAGATTCTTTCATATATCAATAGTAGCAAAGTTATCACAATGAATAACTACCGGTTCATTACAATCCACCTTTATATCCTTCAACATTTGCTTCATCCATAGAACTTGTGTATAGTTAGTAGCAATATCAACATACTCAACTTCAACAGTAGATAAAGAAGTGCATGACTGCTTCTTGCTAATCCATGAAACAAGTTTTTTTCCAAGAAAGAAAGCTCCATTGGATGTGCTCTTTCGGTCACCAATATCTCCAACCCAATCTGCATCTGTATATGCACATAATGTAAAGTCATCATTTTTAGGATACCACAAACCATATTCAGTTGTTCCCTGCAAATACCTAAAAATCCTTTTCACCACACTCTCATGATTTTCTCTAGGATCACTCTGATATATTGATACAATACAAACTGCATTCATTATATCCAATCTAGTCTGAGTCATATATAGCAAACCTTCAATCATAGACTTGTACCTTGTAGGATTTACCTATGCAGATGCATCTTTTTGTCAATTTCTCACTTGTAACCATAGGAGTACTAACCGGTTTAGAATTTTCCATACCAAATTTCTTCAATAGATCTCTAGCATACTTAGTTTGACAGATGAAAATACCTTTATCAGTTTGAGTAATCCACAAACCTAAGAAAAATATCATCTCCCCAATCATAAACATCTCAAAGTTATCTTTACCTCCAAAAATTATATCATCAACAAAGACCTCAATAATCAATATGTCATCATCAATGATCTTGTAATGTAAATTACTGTCAGCATTACCTTTAGTTAATTCAAGCTTCAAAAGATATTTATCTAGTCTTGCATACCAAGCTCTAGGGGCTTGTTTCAATCCATATAAAGCTTTCTTTAACCTACAAACCATGTTTTTGTCATCTTAAAGTGAAAATCCATTAGATTTCTCAATATAAACTTCCTCTTCAAGATCTCCATTCAGAAACACACACTTAACATCCATCTGATAGACCTTGTAGTTCTTATGTGGAGCATAAGAAAGAAGTAATCGCACAGCTTCAATCCTAGCTACCGGTGCAAAGGTTTCACCATAATCAATTCCTTCCTTCTGAGAATATCCTTCACAAACCAATCTAGCTTTATTCCTCACAGCTTGTCTATCCTCATTCAATTTATTCCTAAAAACCCATTTAGTTCCAATAACATTCTTATTTTTAGGCTGGGGAACTAAAGTCCATGTGTTATTCTTTTCTATCTGATCTAATTCTTCTTCCATAGCTTTCATCCATCATTCATATTTACAAGCTTCAATTATTGATGCTGGTTCAACTTGACAAATAAAACATACCTCATCAGCTACCAACCTTCTTCTTGTCATCACTCCTTTTTTTTTTTGTCTCCAATGATCTGTTCTTCTGAATGATTCAACCTTACATACCTAGGAGTCTTCTGATTTTCTATTCCTCTATCTTGATCTTCAATTACTGTTGAATTTTCTGATACTGTCGGAGTAACTGGTTCAACATTCTATTTCGGTGTAGGTGCTACAGGTTCAGTTATGATCCACTGTCGGATCTCTGTAATAAGTTCTTATTTGACTTCTATTATGCTCATCCACTTTGACATTTGTGCTCTCCACAATTCTTTGCAATCTTTTGTTATAACATCTATATGCTTTTCTTTCATTAGAATAACCAAGAAATATTCCTTCATCACATCTAGGATCAAACTTTCCAATGGAATCATCTCTTTTGATATAGAATTTACTACCAAAGATTATAAAATACTTAACTATCAGTGTTTGACCAAACCATAACTCATAAGGTGTCTTATCGATATATGAACTCTATTGAATGTGTATATCGTCATACTTACAACTTCTCTCTAGTAGACATGAGGCAGATTATCTTCCATCATCATAGTTCTAGCTGCATCCAAGATAGTTTTGATCTTCATTTCCACAACTCCATTCTACTGAGGTGTCTGGGGTGCAGACAACTATCTCCTTATCCCATTCTTCTCATAATAACTGTTAAATTCATTGGATGTGAATTCTCCACCCTAATCTGACCTTAAGCATTTAATATTCAATCCTATCTCTATCTCAACTTTAGCTTTAAATATTTTAAACTTTTTAAATGCTTCAAACTTGTCCCTTAGAAAAGTAACCCACGTCATTCTTGAATAGTCATCAATGATTAGCATATAATATCTATCACCCTGAAAACTTTTGATTCTAGCAGGACCACACGAATTAGTATGAATGAGATCAAGAACATCATTAGATTTGTCTTGTATACTCTTACAAGAATTTTTGCCTTGATTTCCCATTTGACATTCCTTACATACTAGATTATAGGGCTTTACAATCTTAGGTATATCTCTAATTGCCTTAGTATAACTAATCTTCACAATGCAATCAAAATTCACTTGACACAACCTCTTATGTCATAGCCAACTCTCATCAGTTTGTGCAATCAAACATATCTTCTCACCGAAGTTCAAATGAAATATTTTACCTTTAGTCTGTAAACTGGTTGCAATCTCTAGTCCAGATCTATTGATAATCTTGCATTTTCCATCCTTGAAGTGTAACTAAAATCCCTTATCCACCAACTGTCCTACACTCAAAATATTATGCCTTAAACATTCAACATAATAAACATTATCAGTGTTATATTTACCATCCAATGATATTGTTCCTCTTCGCTTGATCATGCATGCTTCGTTATCTCCAAATCTAACTAGACCATGATCAAATTCTTGCATAGATAAGAACTTCCTTGTATCTCCAATCATATGATGTGAGCATCCACTATCAGTCACCCATTCATCCTTGTCTTCAATTTTAGCAGAAAGGGCCTTCTCTTCAAGTACCCGATCATCTTCCTTGATAGCCAAAAATACCCATTCCTTTTCATTGCCAGTTCCACTAGTTGAATATTGTGTCGATTCATCATCAAAATTAGTCACACCTTCCTCATCTGCATAGTAGCCTGATTTGTCTTTGTTCCTCCTATACTTATTCTTTCTTTGATAATCATGGTTAGGCCTAAAAGATCTTCTAGCTCTTTCTTAAAATCTTGATTTCCTTTCAAGACATCTCAGGAGAGTCTCCATCCGAATCTTCCATACCCTATAATTTTTTCCATCAAGCCTAGGAATTTCTCTCCAGAAAATAGCTGCAGATGCACTTGATGAACTTGAACTGCTAGATGCCATATGATCTTCCTCAAGTAGTTAAGATTTTATAGAGAGGACCAGGCTCTGATACCAATTGTTAGACAACTCAAATAACCAGAGGACAACTGAGAGGGTGGGGGGTGAATTAGTTGTCACTGGATTACAAAACTTTAAACATTCAAATCCTTATTACCAAAATACATAAACTCAATACTAGAATGCATAAACAAAATACTCGAATGACATATATAGCAATTAAACATAAACATAAATCACATAACAATTACAATCCATCCATAATATATGACAACAAGATTTTTACGTGGAAAACCCGGTAAAGGGAAAAACCACAATGTGAAACCTAGCCACAATTAGATAATACTTCTACAGTAAGTATGTGAATACAATATGAGGGGCCTACATGTGCAGGAAGGCCAATAGCCTAGAGTACACTGCTCATCGCAAAAGGAGCCTCATTGACTACAAAATAAATCCAGACTACAATATAGAATGAAGATTGAACTGCAAAGATAGCATCTCCTATGACTGAGTACAATTTCGGTTAAGCTCAATAACAGAGGTCTTAAACCTCTTCCACAAATACAATTCGATCACCTATGATCAACCAAACCTTTTGCATATAATTACAACATTATTTGCACATAGATAGTCAAATAACCTTGACCTATGATCTACAAAGAGATCTTACATAATATTTATACCAACCTGGGACCTAAACAATTAGGTCGGCCACCTAAAAGATAATACAATAAGTTCATAACATAAACCCTCAATCCAATGATTAACCAAGCTGGCTTAGGCCAAAAATAATGTAAACGAATCATTAAATCCCACCGGTTACACATCAGGAACATCCTCCAACAAGTTACAAAAACCGATTGATAACCTAGATAGCACCGGACTCAAAATAGGTTGCCATAAACCAAATCCAACAACACTGATGAACTAGAACATGAACAAGATAACCAACAACATCTTGAAAGCCATCTAGAAGCCACACCAACACCACTTATCACATGCATCAAAAGATCTTCAACAAAGCTTTGTCGATAAAACCCTTACTGGTGGCCGAAAGGCTTACTAGAACAAATGATAGCTCCCAAGTCATCAAATCCTGAACCAACTAATCGTGATATATATCTGAATAGCATGAATGACATATCCAAGTTAATTCCACAAACCAAATCATACCGGATCAATATCATAATCCAACCACTCTACCGGAACCAACTTGAAACTGGTAAACAACCAAAATAGTCGGTGTTGCCATCAATGACAAAAAATCAATGCAACACATAATCAATTCCTCTAAATTGCCAACAAATACCATCGTTTGTAATTTGATCAATTAATTCAGCAACAAAAAGAGGACCACTAACCTTAACACTTTTTCTAGATTGAAGAGTTTTATCTAGGTTTGATTTCTTATTCTTACCGGATGTGGGAGCAGACTCCTTGGCCAGTTTTATTTTCTCAGTATGCTTCCTCTCCTTCAAAATTTTCTTCTTTACTGCCGGGGGAGTGACTTTGGTTTTTTGTAGCTTCCCTTCCTTGGGCTTCTTCCTCTGAATCCTCATGTAGATCTTAGGAATCTTTGGGATTTCATGCTCAGTCTCATAACCAGATTCAACATGAGTAATAAAGGTCTCTGGTTTCTTCCTCTTTGATAAACCTTACTGGTTCCTACTTCCAAAGAAGCTTGTATAGCTACAGGAGGAGATGTCTTTGGAAAACCAATGATTTGTTTGATCTCAAAAGACATCTTCTAGACAACCTCTCCAACCTTCTTTATTTGCTTCCCGTTTCTTCTTACTAAAACCTATCTTCACTTCAGATTCCTTCTTCTTTGCAGTGCCAAAATTTTTCTCCTTCTCATCAACTGAGGCATCTATAAGCATCTTGGCATAGAGATCCAAGATCTCTGCATCACCCTCATAGCCCATTTCAGTAACCCAAATAGTTCTAGGTTGCCTTGCCTCCAATTTAAGTTTCATCCTTTTTCACCATGAAGCATATGTCGGTAGAGTATTTGTCAACTATATGCTAAGGTATCCTTTCCCTCTTCTTCATTGCTTTCTGAAATGCTTTGAGATAACCCCATATAATGGAGTCTCTGTCCTGTCCCAAATTCCTCAAGACATCCTTAATCTATTTTCCTACCGGTATATCAAAGGCCCATTGCCTCTTATCGGATCCTGTTATCTCATTTAAAAAGAAAAGCATTAAACAGACAATGAGATTCCCATACCAAAATGTACCTTTCACTTTTCCCTTAATCTTTCCTAAATTTGAAATCAATTCATCACACATCCATTGACATAGATCATATTTCATATTTTCCTTTACCATCTTGTGTGCATAGTAGATACAAGAACTAGAAACAAAGTTCAACCTGCTGGATTGGGTTATCTTGTATCCGATCACCATTCTTGCAAATTGAACATCTTAGTCCTTATGGTGCTAATCCACATCGATCGGTTGTCAAAGGTGGCATCGGTTAGCTTGTTCACTTCATTGTTCGGTATCTTCCTCCTACCCGGTGTTTGTCTGACCTGGGATAAACCAATGATAGCATGAATCACCTCCTTGGTGATTTTGTAGGGTCAGTCAAGCCATATGATCTCGCCATGGACTCGGCTCAACATGTACCGAATCATTTCATCCTCAAACTCAGGCATCTCCAGAATTTGAAATTTTGGTTTGATCAATCCATCCTTGTTCAACAAAGTGGAAAAGTACATTGATAAAAATCTCTGATGATCCCAGATCCTCCATAGTACAATGAATATATGCTCTCACATCTTTCACATAAATAACTCCGTCAGGAACCCTAGAAAATGCACTGATTGAATCATTGACCTTAGCAATTTGAGGGCATTGCTTAAATTCTGGGCATGGATGATCTATAATCTCCACCACAACAGGGGTATCCACATCTACTAGAGAGGGAGCAGATCCTAAAGCCATCACGATTTCAGAAAAGTAGTGTGAAAAATAGAGAAAATACCTCTCAACCTAAGCCGGTGAAAAGCTTTGAAAATCTACATAGAAAATACTGGAAATCACTGGAAAATGCTCTTAATCGCCTTAAAATAGCTCTGCTTCACTCTGAGTGTTGTGTGATTAGAAATGAAGCAACTTATCCTTTTTATCCTGTGAAACCCTAATTCCTTATTGACATTAATGCATGTCGACATATCACACCAGATTCAAAATCCATTATCTCAGCGCCAATTATCCTCCAAACTGACTTCACCAAGATCTAAAATAAGCTTTCAAACCACTACCGGGGGTAATGAAGGATCTATCATTCATTTGCCTCCCCCTAAGACTAATGCCTTAGTTACCAAATGTGCTCCCTACCAATGCAGGAACATTCTACTATGTCCATTGAGTAATCGGTGAATTTCCCTCTATCGGTTGATCATCAAATTTCCTAACCCACTATTTAGCATGAGCTTGTTGGATTTCATCAACCTTTTGCTTTCCCCTCTCATTAGATGTGTCATTCCCTTCCGGCGTATACTTTCTTCTACAATATTTAGCAATGTGTTCTATTTTGTTGCATGCATAGCAAGTAACATTTTTCTTCTGAATTGCCTTGTTGAGTCCTTGACCATTTTTTGACCTACATTTATTAGCCATATGTCCAAACTTTTCACATGCATGACATCTCACATTTATTCTACAATCTTTTGTCCTATGACCATACTTCTTACAATTTCAACACTGACCAAGAACTGCATTATGATTCTGATTTTCTCTATTCCTGCATTGACTTGCTCTAAGACCAAACTTATTATAGACAAAGCATCTACCATTAAATTTTTGTGAATTGGGTTGGCTCATCAGTGATTTCAGATTCTGGTTGTCTGGTAGATTCCCCTGATTTGTAGTACCAGAGCTTTCTCCATGCTCAAATCCAAGATCTCTAGTGTCTCCAATGTCTCTTTGATCCTTCAATAATTCATCAAGCCTTGCAGAACTAACCCTGAAATTTTCTTTGTATTCATTTGCAACATCTAAATCATTTCTTAGGACTGTCACCATTCCTTCCAAATCTTTCTCATTGGTCTCTAATTGCACCAACTTAGTTCTCAACGCATCATTCTCATGTGCCAGCCTAATGCATTCCTCAAATATGTCTTGTAGAGATATAGCAAGATTTTCTTCATTCTTCTTCCGGTCTTCAATTTCCTTGGACATCCTCCTGGTCATGGCTTGCATCTCATTCTTCATGACATTATTCTCCTGACTCATCTTCTGACATAATTCCTTAAGGGAATTCTTCTCTCCATCATCCAAATTTTGTAAAAGTTATTTCCTTTTAGCTTGAGTAGATGATAACCTCTCCTGCAGGATAAGGATGAATTCCTTTGCAGAATTCAACTCATCTTGCAGATTCATGTTTCTCAATCTTTCAACATCATAGTCTTCAAGTGCTACTTCAAGTTCCTTCTGTAGACTCATCTCCATGGATTCGGGATACATGATCTTCTTCAAGCTGTTAGACTTATTTTGAGGCACCAAGCTCTGATACCAATTGTTGGAATCCAAGAACACTGAGAGGGGGGGGTGAATCAGCCAGATATAATATTTTTAACCTTATTAACAAATCTACCTAATAACCAATATGCATAAAAGAAAGTAACAACAAGTAATATTAATGCAACCACATGAATCAACACCATAACACATAGATTTATACGTGGAAAACCTCAAAGAGGAAAAAACACGGAGGGATTGGAGACCCACAATATCTATCCATTGGACAACTAAATAAATATTACAAGAGGGGCCTGCACATGCAGGAAGGCACACTGCCTAGAGCACATTGCTCGTCACAAAAGGAGCCTCACTGACTACAGATCCAAAGTATTGGATTACAAATAAAAAATAAACTTAGAATGAGCATCTTCTATGCTGGATGAGTTCCGGTTAAAGCACTATCTGTACCATTTTTACTATAACCTTCCTTACTGGTAGCTTAGATCACTTTGAAACCTCTAGACAAATAATCAAGACTGATTACAGATCATTACATTCGTATTCTATTGATCAATATGTCACTCACATACCATCACATAACCTATCGCATCTCTTATCTATCATATCCACAAAATGACCTAACCCAGACTGACTTATATACCCAATTACATGAATAAACACAAATGCCTTATGTTGGCTTACAACCATATTTCAAATGATAAGACATATTTTGTCCCAAAAAATATAAACATGAAACAATATGATCGTTTCCACTTCCACACTTGTCGGATCAATCTCCTATGTCGACCATAGAATACCGGTTAAAATTGTGTGGGTTATATGCCTGTCGGTTCCCTAAATTCTGGTTAAGTGAATGTCGATTGCCTTGATTGCCGGATCTCCCATGAAGTGTGTTGGCAGCAATGACAACACATATAACCCAAATGAGTTACAATTGCCAACATGAGTTTGCATCTCAAACTAGTGAGTTTTCTCTAGTTGTTTTTTAGTCTTGTTCTAGCGGGTTTGCACCCTGTTCGTTCCAGCGGTTTTGCACCCTGAAACCGCAGGTTTGCATCCTAAAACAACGGGTTTGCATTTTTGGTGCTGTTATGTTGTCCAAACATTTTTTAGTCTTGCCTATCTTGTTCTAGCAAGTTTGCACCCTTGTCCTAGCGAGTTTGCTTCGTCTTGTCCTCTTTGGTTAGTTTGATCTCAATATGTTGTCGGATTTATGTTTCATTGATTTACAATCTTATGTTCCCCTAGTATTTAGGGTCTATCTTTAATGAGCCCAGTCTTAGACATCATGTTGTCTACATTTCTTTATACATTTCTTGATCTATCGGTAGTGTACGCCCATCTTTTATGATCTCAGTCTTAGACGTCATTACGTTGTTGTTATGCTATCCGCATTGCCTTAGAAACTACTTGACTCTTCAACTATCAGTTATCTCTTTGATTTTAGTCTTAGACGTGTTACGCTGTCAGAATTATGCGTTACAGTTTTCTTGACTCTTTACTTGTTAGTTATCTTTGTGATCTTGGTCTTAGACATCTATCACATTGTCGTTATGTTGTTCGCATTACATTATACACTTATTGATACCTTGGCAGTTTGCATCTATCTTTTATGATCTTGGTCTTTCAATGTTGTTACGCTGTTGTTATGGTGTCTGCATTGCAATCTTGATCTTTCAGCAGTTGCGACTTATCTTTTGTGGTCTTGTCCTTAGAATTTATAGTGTTATTGTAATGTTGTCTGCATTGTCTTAGAAACTACTTGATCTACCATCTTTCAAGATCTATCTCTTATGATCTTGATCTTTCAAAGTTGTCATTTTTCCGTTATGTTATCCGCATTATGGTAGAAATCTTTGGGTTATCAGTAGTTGATATCTTTATCCGCACATTTCTCTAGTCCTAGATGTCCTTGGTCTAGGTGTTATGATGTTTGTGAGTCTCTAGATTCTAGTTTGATTAGTATCCTTTGGTTCTTGGCTCCACGCGACGTTTGGTCATTGTGTCCCATTTGCATCCAGATGTTGTTGATTTTTGGTTAGATCACTTTATGTCTCATATTTCCCAGCATCAGGATTATCGTCCATCATCATATCTTGTCTCCCAATTCATATAATCATTTTATTATTCCTAAGTCAGAGGTTGAATATTAAAGATCCAAAATTGAACATCAAATTTCATCCTCTTTCCAACTTCTTCAAAGTCAGTCCCCATCCCATCTTGGTATTTGGTCTATCACCCTTTTTTATCTTTCATCTCTATCCAGCTCACCAACTAATCATCATGTCGCAATCTTATTATGATGATTTTGGTCACCCTTCATTTTCTTCCACTTCACCCTATGTCGGTGATGAAAAGGGTATGGTTGATCTCCCATCTTATCTCACTTCTCCATCCAATCCTAATCTTCCATCCTATCTCACTTCTCCATCCAGTTCTAATCTCCCATCCTATCTCACTTCTCCATATAGTTCTAGTCCTCCATCTTATCTATGTCTTGCATCAAATTCTAATATTTCATCCTATCTTAATTATTTATCTAATCCTAATCTGCCATCATTTGTCATGCAAGTTGTGATTGGGGGCATAAATTTCACAATGCCATTATCATCTATGCCCCCACCCATCCAATCAGTGCCACAAGTAGTGAGTTCCCCACAACTTCAACCTCAAGTAGAATCACAACCTACTATTTCACAACCGTAATTTATTTATCGACATGCACTGCCTTCACACATTGATGTGATGAATATTCATGAACAAGCACATGGCACCAGTCACAATCCTTCATCTCACCTCAATCCTCCACCATCCACTTCCTCCTTTCTTAGTCCACCATCCACCACATCTTATCTCAATCCACCATCTTCTCTTCCAATTCCCACATCTAATGTTCCTCTCCCACCTCTTATCATCATCAAAGACCTTTCATCCATTGAGATTATTCCCTTGCAATCCCCATCATCTATTTCTACCATCATTCATACTCAATCCAAGGAACCTCTCATCCTTCCATCCACTCCATCTTCTCTGGTTGAGGAACTCCCCATCCTTCCATCTGCTCCATCATCCCCATTTGAGGAACTCCCCATCCTTCCATCCACTCCATCTCTCCCAGTTTATGAATCTCCCATCCTTCCATCCACTCCATCTTCCCCAATTGATGAATCTCTCATCCTTCCATCCACTTTGTCTCTCCCAGTTGATGAGTATCCAATCCTTCCATCCACCCTAGCTATCCTAATTGAAGGACCTCTCATCCTTCCATCTGACCCATCTTCCCCAGTTGAGTAAATCCCCATCCTTCCATCCACTCCATATCTCCCAGTTGATGAATTTCCCATCCTTCCATCCACTCCATCTCCCCCTAGTTGATGAGTCTCCCATACTTCCATCCACTCCATCTCTCCTAGTTGATTAACCTCTCCTCCTTCCATCCACTCCATCTACCCAAGTCACTAAATCTCCCATCCTTCGATCCATTCCATCCAAAGAGTCTACCCACTCACCCATCGTCACACCATCCATACTAATCCCTTCATTCCAAGATCTTGTCGTAGAGAATGTTGAAATAGTTATTAATCCAAATCAAGATCCTACCATTCCATCTCCTCCATCTAAAGAACCCCTATCATCCCCTATTCCAAGTCAAGATTCTCCCATCCCATATACTCCACCTCTTGATCCTCCATTTCCTCCTATCCAAACCATCCCACCACCATTTGCTCCATCTCAAGAACCCCTATAATCCCCTATTCAAAGTCAAGATTCTCCCATCCCATATGCTCCACCTCTTGATCCTCCATTTCCTCATATGCAAACCATCCCACCACCATCACTCTATCCCCTTGGTTCACTCACATTCGTCCATGGTAGTTCATTCGTAGTAGAAGAACATCTCATATGCACCACCCATTCTCCTCCATCTGATAAAGGGCTCACATTTTGTTACCCAGAGAACAAGTATCCTACTCTAGATAAAATGCTCAAAAAAATGAATTATAAAGGTAAAGGCTTAGACCTACATGAGCAAGGTATTTTGGAGCCCATCCATGTCAAAGAACATCCAGGATCTCATGGTCTTGGTTACATATCCCAAGGCAAATAAACATTTTGGTACAACTAATGCAAAATCCAAGTATACTTCCAAACACACCATTGCATCTCCCCATTATTCCTCCAGGTCATTTATCACCATCCCCCCTCCTCCATCATATAAAGCTAAAACAACCATCCATCTTCCTTCATCCTTAAAATCCATTTTGGGTCCCTATATCCCAAAATCTACCTTTATATATCCCCACATGCTAAATCCATTTTGGGCTCTTATATCCCAAAATTCTATCCTCCACATTTTCTTGCTCATCACTCCATACACAAATCCACTATCTCCATCACCCATCATGTACATCCTATTCCTTTCATTCCTAATCAGGATCAATGAAGGCATATGTCATTGTATTCCATCCAACATCATACATCCATCACTTCACCCATATTCCATTCATCTCCTCCATATTCACACACTCTTTCTAATGCTACTCGCAAAAAATTGGATGCCAAATAAAAAATGCATAAAGCTAAACATCCACAAAAATATAAAGATGACCATGTCCACTCAAAAAGACATGTTCCAACAATGTAAAAGCTGATACGAAAATTCAATGAATCCCAATGGCCGCAAAGGCCCACCAAAGCAAAAGCAAGAAGAAGAAAAGCAAAAAGAAGCAGTGCATCCGAAAGAAAAATTTCTAATGGCATCCAAAGTTGCTAGTCCACAAGCTATACATCCTTCTCCTCCATCTCCTAAATCTATTTTGGGACCCTATGTCCCAAAACTACCTATCATAATGCCTCCATCATATCCACATGCTACATCCAAATCCCCTCCACTTATCTCACATCCTTCACAACATATGCCAATGTTAGTCCTGACAACATCCCCCCATCATGATAAATTTCCCTACCATCCAAACACTTCCCACTACCATATCCCTTAAATTCCCCATCAAAACCATCTAATCCAATCCTTTACATTATTCCCTCCTTCCTAATAAAGTTGTACCAACATCCAGTGATTAGTCCAAATGGGCTCCTACTACCTTGATATGGAAATTCATGCTTGAGGCCTCCATCCATCTCCTTTATCAGTTGTCTTCCAAATCCATTTATCCTCATCCATCTCCATCCATGGATTTCCTCCCAAAAATTGGAAAATACCAAAAAAAAAAAAAATAATCAGAAAAAAAGAGAAACAAATTCATCCACTGGTGAAAACTTGGCAAATAGGTGCCTTGGACAAGTACCATGATGAAAACCTAGTAAATAAGTGAAATGCTTTATTACCCTCATCCTTTTTCTCTCTACACTTGGGGTCAAGTTCTTCTAGCCATCTAGCCATTTCCTCCTCCATTCCATCTACCTACCATACCCATCGTATCATATCCAATCCATTTTACTTCCTCCATCCTCCCTTGGATCTTGAAAGAAATAAAAGGCCCCTATATATACATGTTTTGGGCACCTCTTGGCCTCCATGTCCCTATCAATTCTATCATTCATTCATCCTTCTCATACCTTCATGGTCCTTATCCATTTATCACCATATCTTCCATCCACATTCCTCAACTTCCGATCTTCCTATTAGTCATCTTCTCATATCCTTTCACCCACCAATCTTTATCTCCAAGTTCCTCCATATCTTATCATGTTCATTCATCCATCCATCACTTGCTTCCTCCACCAATCCTCTTCTCCCTCCATCCAGCTATCCTTCACCCTTTTGTATCCAGACCACATCCATAATGCTTCCTTCTCCAAATCATTTTCATCCTATCCCCCACCCTTTCATTCCCCCCATCTGCATTTCCATTGCATTAGCATCGTTTGAGTGCGATATCTCATGGTACTCACATTCCCTCGATTTGTTTGCTCCTTGCAATCTGTCATCTCATGCAAATCATATCCATCTTCCTTAGTTATTCAATACCATCCATCTAATCGTCCAATCGCATCCTTGGTCTTGTTCTCAAGCCTTGATCGCAATCTCATCATCGTCGTCGTTTGTCTCTCTTTCAATCAGGCCTGCCCGCAAAGAAAATTTTCTTTTCCCTACTCTTGCTCCTGTCTTTTTATTTTTCTTTTTGTTCTTTCTCCTTTCTTTTCATTGGGTTGTTTGTGGGGTTGCTCCCTTGTGCTCATAGGGATTCGCCCCTCATGAGTGGGCTCCTATTCACATGCCCATAGGTATGTACCCCCCATGAGCACGGTCGTGTTTCTGTGCCATAGGGCTACACCCTCCATGAGTGGGGTCACATTCCTATGCTCGCGGGATACGCCCCCTATGAGCAGGGTCACATTCCTGTGCCCATGGGGTTGTGCCCCCGTGAGTAGGGTCGCATTTCCACTAGGATCACCACCCCATAGCATGGGGATGCGTCTCTCGTGAGCGGGGCCATGCTCCCGCGCCCGTTGCGATGCACCTCGCATGAGTGGGGTTGCACTCCTATGCCTATGGGGCTGCACCCTGCATGAGCAAGTCCACACCCTCATGCCCACGGGGATGCACCCCACGTGAGTGAGGCTATGCTCTCACACCCATAGGGCTGCACCTCGCATGAGCGGGGCAGTGCTTCTGTGTCACATGGTTCCTCCGCAGCTTCCTGCCATTTTCAACATTTTCCCCTCATGATTTTTACCCTGATTTCTTTCGGCTCTCCCCTGGTTATAAAATGTTTGCCAATAGAAAAAATAATGCCCGATGTCTTTCTAAAATTGTAAAGTATTTTTGACCTAGTGGGGTGCTACCCCTCGACCTCACCCTGTAACCCCATGTTTGGGGCACTGCCCCCAAACCGCCGTTGAAAAATATGGGGAGAAATCGCGCCGATAGAAGTAGGGAAAATTTAACCTCCGAGTTTGATCAAGCTTTGCATAACAACACCTCCTTCACTCATCCTTTGAATTGATTCATCTACCTCTTAATTCCCCTTTGCATTCCAATCTTAAGCATTCTTCTGAAATATCCAATCACTCCTATCTAATTGAATCCTCTAATCATCATCATCATCATTGGGTTTCTTTCAATCACTCCTATCTAATCAAATCCTCTGATCATCATCATCATCATCAGACTTCTTCCAATCACTCCTATCTAATCGAATCCTCCAATCATCATCATCATCGAGCTTCTCCCAATCAATCTTATCCAATCGAATATTCCAAACATCATCATCATTGGGTTTCTTCCAATCACTCCTCTCTCTTCAATCAATCCAGTCAATCATCAATCTATCATGGCTTTTTGTCTTGACTGGGGCAACATCATGCCTGCCCCTGGGTCTTCTTCCTTCATCAATTTTCTCTTAGGTCATTTTGTATATAGTCTCCTGTATATAGGTGTCGATGTACATAGGTGTCGGTCAGTCCTATCCTTTGAGATCATATCCTATCAGCTAGTTATTCAACAATCATCCTAGAGCATCTTTGTCATCATGATCCTATCAGTTACCTTTTGTCATCCCATCATCAATCTCTTATCCTGGTGTTGTTCCTGAGATGTATCCTTCTCAATAGCACTCATCATTAGTCTGTGTAGGATGTATCCTTCCTCAAGTTAGACATATTCTGAATGTATCCTTCCCAAGGAAATCCAATCCATTATCTTTTTGACAAAAGACATCTGAGACAATTGTGTTGGATTTGATTCTTTTTTTATCTTTGTTTATCTCTTTAGGCTCTTGAGGGCTCTGTTTCCTCTTGGTTTCCACAATCTTTTATATCATGGTGTGCTAGGAATAGAAAGGCTCAAGATGTGATCTTGTTGCTTTTGGTTTTTGCCCGGCGTGTCTTTTTGGTGTGTCCCTTTTTTGTTCCCTCATGAGGTCTGTGTCATCTCATGTTACGTTGGGGCACATCTTTTGGTTGGGGCTATTCTAGCATTGTTGCCAGTAGGGTCTTTGTAACTCTTTGTGGTGCTAGATTATCCTATGTGTCTGTTTATATGTGTCAATCGAAGCATTTCCTATGAATTCCACCCTAGTTCGTTATACCTTGGTGACTCACGGATAATGCTAAATCAAAATAAGTTCTCTACATGGCATCCTATTTCATAGGTGCTCGAGATCTATGATCATTTCATCCATATCATCCACTGTATTTGCATTTTTCTCCCCTTCACGTTCTGCCTCTTTCCTTCTATCTTATCCATTGGGGTAATGTTTTTTTGAGACGTCACCTGGTTCCTTTTTCCTTGTGCACCCTCTTGAGGGGGCATCCCTACCCATTCCTTCATCAGGCCTGAGGCATTTTTCGCTTCCTCGCTCTCAAGTGTACATTTTTCTTCGCATCGACTCTATTTTAGCGCCAACACAAAGAGGGGCAAAATGTAGACACCTAAATTTGGTTAATTAATTTAATCAAATTTAAATCCTTTTCTTCTAACTAATTAATCTAATTAATTAATTCCACAACCCGTTTCCTCCTAATTAATTAACCTAGTTAATTAATCCCCTTTTGCCACCCCATTTGATTAATTAGCTTTAATTAATTAAATGTCCCTTTTCCCAAAACCCCCATGGATTAATTAATTTAATTAATTAATTAGACTCAAATCCTATTTGAGCACATGGCTCCTACATTTTAACCACTTTCTTCCAAGCCCCCTTCCAACCCACTTCCCTAGCCTAGTCAACCCTCCAACCAACCTTATTCTATCCCTTCTAACCTCCCACACATGTGTTCACATCCTAACCAACTCCTTATTTTGGGGAAAATATCATATTTTGGGCGGCTTTTCCCAAAATAGACATGTGTCACTCTTCCTATTTTTGGGTAGCTTTGCCCAAAATAGACATGTGTCCTCATGGACACATGTGACTCCTTTTCTTCATAGTTGAGCCACTTGTCCTTTTTTGGAGGACAAGTGTCTCCTCTTCACCTATCCTTCCCTTCCTCATCTTACCTATTTAATCCCTCCTTGTTTAGACTAAATTCTCTCTGATCCACCTTTTCATATCCATATCGTCACTCTGTCGAAATGATCTCTCACCATATCCATTATCATTTTCATTAAATCCATTATCATTTGCATTATCATCTTCAACAAATCATGGAGTGCAATTGAGCATCTAAATTGACGTCATGAGCACACATCGAATTGCGAAATAATCAAATCAAAGTAAGGATTTGGGGTTTGCATAGCTTTTCTTTGTGTTTTTGCTTTGATTTTACCATTTCAATCTTGAGGTGTATGATTTATAGTGTTTTCTTGGTTATTTAGCTTGTCCTTTTAGCCCTTAGTTTAGCATGCACAGTTTTCATCGGACACGTGGCATTTTGTTTTGAAGATAATTTGTCATATGCATGGGAGTGTCATGAGTCATTATTTGATGCAAGTTAGAGCCATCAACCTTCAAGTTAACCTCCATTTGACTCAGCTGCGCTACAAAAGAAAAGAGGACTTGAACTTGATTCATTGGTCTTGACCTCCACTTTGACCTGCACATTACTTTTTGCTAGTAGAGATTGGTCCCCCTTATCGTGGATATTGGCTGCGATCAAAGGCCAGTATCCTATCCTGAATGGATCACTCCAAAGTTGAATATCTTTCCTTTGAGGTTCGTGTAGAGTCTCACAAAGAAGAGTGTGTTACTAGTGCAATTTGTGTTGCACGTGCATCTCAGTAGTAGAGTTTTCCTACACATAGTAGGAATATTATCTATGGTTGTTTTTTTTTGTAAATTGATAAAATTAAATCATCTATGGGTGATATGAGATAGTAAATATCTCTATGCAATTTAATTTTTTTTATTTTGTATATATATATGCCTTGAGGTGATGTCAACCATGTTCATTTAGAGCATGGGAAAATTTCAGCATCTTACACAATCCTTCATATAGTAGGAAAATGTTGTGTTCCTCCAATTAGGTAGAATTTTCCTATATTATCCTCTCCTCTTGGAAAATTTATTGATTTGAGTGAAGAGAAATAGAACAAAATAGCATTTTTATTTAACTAACACAATGGCGGGTAGCTTTTCAAAATTCCTTCTTCTGGCCTCTTAATTATTGTGCAGATATAATTGTTCTACATGAAAGACCAAACTCAAAACTCAACTCAAGTTTGAAGAAGTTTGGGATGTAATCAGTGGAACCACAATAAGACACAAGATTGATGCTGATGAGTAGAAGAAATTTGATCAAGTCGATAGAAAGGAAAAAATGATTATTTTTCTCCATGTGTTTTATTAAGTTCAACCTTTCATCTAAGACTCGTCCACAACCAAAGATGCATGGGACAAGCTCAACACAACATATGAGGTGAAAAATTAGAATTAGATCATAAATTTGCAAAGTCAGCTACATGGCTTGAGAACAATTGGAATCTTTTCTCAAAAGGATTGCTGAGTTGAGAGCTTCCCTACAAGCATTAGGAAAAACAATTGATTATGTGTTTTTGGTGCCTATTGCTCTATGGGCACTACCTTCCAGATATAAAGTCTATAACAACTTTGAATGTCACTGAAACAACACCCATTTCTTATAAGCTAGTGGATCTACTCCAAAAAGAAGAGTCTATGAGCCAAGAACATGATTAGGAGGATCATGCAATGACCACATGTCATAAAGGAAAGAAGCATGTGAAGCAATTCGATGTACCTCCCAAATTTGGTAATTCATCTAGACCTCAGAAGAAGTTTCCAATATGTGAAAGAGTTGGATATGATACAACTCCTTAGCCAAAGTATCATCCAACAAATCACTTCTAAAGAAGCCATTTCAAAGTGGCAAACCATGATCGAAGTAAAAGGACAAATAAAAACAACAAAGCAATGGTGCTAAATGAGAAGACTCTCTAGATGAGGAATACATGCTTTCAGCCCACACTTCAGAGGATGGCTCACAATCAACCTCAGTATGGTATGTGGAATCAGGTGCTACAAAGCACATGATTGGATAGATTAAGTGGTCTCTAGCATTAAAACCCCATCATGGTATAGTCACTCTTAGAGATGATATCACCTATGACATCAAAGGTATTGGTGGCATCTCTTTAAAGTTTAGCATCCATAGTTGCAGGCTTGCTAATATTTTTTATGTGCCAAAACTTACCAAAAATCTTCTTTTTGTCAATTAATTTCTTGATCATAACCTTTGTAGTACCCCTCCTCGATCAGCCTCTTTTGTATGTTTTGAGTTACTTCAGTGACTGTTCTGTGGAACATTTTTGTATTTTGTTTCGGATATTATGCAATGTTATTTCATGCTTTATCTGGATTTATGGTGTATGATTTTATGTAGTATTTTAGTGCTTATGAGTAATGTTATTCTTATGGATCATTATCATGGACTGACACTTTTCCCTTATATTGTGATGTGTTATTTATATGTTGCATGTTTACAAGTGTATTGGGGTGCGAGGGGATGATTTTCCTTCACTCACTCTGGTGAGACAAGGAGCGTCATGATTCTCCTTCATTGATGTGCGTGTCATGTTTGAATATATATATATTGGTCTATATGCACGTGTGGTTCTTTGGTGCAGGACATTGCAGGTACTAGTACCGGGTATTGA
The DNA here is from genome assembly GCF_030272615.1 of Cryptomeria japonica. Taxonomy (NCBI): domain Eukaryota; kingdom Viridiplantae; phylum Streptophyta; class Pinopsida; order Cupressales; family Cupressaceae; genus Cryptomeria; species Cryptomeria japonica. Next base: position 348,816,184 of record NC_081405.1, on the reverse strand, counting down.
CTCCACCTGGTTTCGCAGGTCTGAGCATGCCTTATATATCCAATGGGAGTGGAGGAGATAGTTGTTGTACCCTAGCTTGACCGCAGTTACACTCGTGTGAGTGTTGTCAGTTGGTTGTGTTTTCCCGTCTGGCTGTTATGCATGTCATGGTGCCTTGGTTTGGTCATTTGAGAGTCATCGTTTGATCTGTCTTGGTTTTGAGTGTTTCCGTTTATTTAAATGGATAATGCTATCTTGTGTTGGCGTAATCATTTAATTAATATGCTATGCGATTATTGATTTATTTAAATTGATGAATTGCTAGATTAAATGGTTAAATGGCTTAATTTATTGTGTAAAGTTGCATTAATATTTTTGTGAAATAAATAAATTGCCTAGCCATTTAAAAAGGTAAAATGCTTATGTTGAAGGAAATATTTATGGAATAAAATAAATAAATAAAAATTTTCCTTTGTATTTTTCCATTTGGACTTTTAATTTAATCATTGGAAAGAATTATTATTTTTGGGAAAGAAATAAATCTGATTGCCTTTTTAGTTTTAAAATATTTAAATGTGATTGGATAAAAACTTTAACCTAGAAGCTTGGGTAAAAATATATTTTTGGGGCATCCATTCTGGACATTCACAGCAGGTGAAGAAGAGGATTTTTGGAGAGAAAATTCTGGAAAAACTTCCTGGAGGAGCTAGAAATTCGTCCTGGTTGCAAGACTGGATTTGCTTCATACCTTTTGCTTGCTAATTGCTTCAAGGTTGGAGGTTCCCTTCTGGTTTTGAATTTATTTTGAAATTTTCAGTTTGCTTCCTGTGTATGGAAATTTATGTATTCTGCCTATAGATTCTTTTTGGAATGTTGAAATGGAAGAAAGAATGCCTATGGTTGTTCATTTTGTGAATCCCAAATCATATGGTTGCTTACAGGAAAGAAATGCTTCATTTCTCTATCTGTTGTGTGTTTTGTTCTTGGAAATCAATTTCTTGCTTTACCTCTTCTTTCGAAAGAATGAACTTTAGATTGGGTTGGCTGGGTGTTTCCTTGTTTCTAAATTGCCAAGATTTGGTTAGTCATTATTTCCAATGTGTTTATTTCACCATTTACCTTGCTGGTAAAATCTTCCTTGAAATTTTGGAAATTGGCACTGTATGTGTGTGTGCTCGTGAAATAATTCTAGAAATGGAATGTTCGAAGTGGTAAGTGCTACCGGTTCGAAGTGGTAAGTGTTACCGGTTCGAAGTGGTAAGTGTCATCGGTTCAAAGTGGTAAGAGTTACCGGTTCGAAGTAGTAAGTGTCACTAGTTTGAAGTGGTAAGTGTCACCGGTTTGAAGTGGTAAGTGTCACCGATTCGAAGTGGTAAGTGTTACCAGTTCGAAGTGATAAGTGTTACCGGTTCGAAGTGGTAAGTGTCATCGGTTCGAAGTGGTAAGAGTTACCGGTTCGAAGTAGTAAGTGTCACTAGTTTGAAGTGGTAAGTGTCACCGGTTCGAAGTGGTAAGTGTTACCGGTTCGAAGTGATAAGTGTTACCGGTTTGAAGTGGTAAGTGTCACTGGTTCGGAGTGGTAAGTGTTACCAGTTCGAAGTGGTAGGTGTTACCGGTTGGTAGTGGTAGTGTTACCAGTTGGTGGTGGCAGTGTTACCAGTGGTAGCAGCACTGCTGGTAAGTGGTGTCTGTTGCCCCAGCAGCAGCACAACTACGGGTTGGTTTGATCCCCGCTTAGCTTTGAGCCCTCACGGGTCTCCAAACCAGTTTGTGTTAAGAACTTAAATTTTATAAATGGAATGTTTAAAGTGGTATTGCGTGATGTAATGTGATTTTCATGTGATTTTTATTATGTGGTTAATAAATTTATCAATGAAAATTAAGGCATGAATTAGAGACTCAAATGGGTAGATTTGGAATATTGATTTGGAAATTGATTAGATGTGATTGTTGGAAAGGAGTGTTTTATTTAATTTTCAATCAATGATGTTGCAAGTTTTTATGATGCTGATATTTTCAAAGATTGTCTGAGTGTGGATTTGATGTATTTAGTTGTCCTTGCAAGTGTTTATTGTGACATTTTGGTCTGTGATTCAGTCATCCTGTGGTGGTGTAATTGGTACCTTTGACCAAGTGAAATATGTTGGCTCTGTTGTCTTAACCATGTAGTGTCTTTGCCTTATAGTTAGTCAAGAGTCAGTATGTCCTTGTTTGACCACTTGTTTCTAGTAGTGGTGTTATGGTTGTCTACTTCACCATAGGATCCTCGGGGAGTGACCATGCTTGTGTAGTGTCCTTTGGGAGAGTGGCTTTCACTTGGGGGTTGCACCCAAAGTGGTAGGCATTACGATCTAGAGAAAGTCAGATAATAACTAGTAATCTAATGAATTGATTAGGTGGGTAGTATAATAACATTAATAAAGATAATTATACCTCGTGCATAGGTGAGTGCTCGTACAGGGCTCATAATGTTGCGAGAAGACCTAGAATGGAAAACCAACCACCTTGTCTTCATGAAAGGCTAGTAGGGTCTGCATGAGACTTAGTTGGGACCGGAGGTCGGGAGAAGTTACCAGGACAGTGAGCCAGGACTTATGGAGGTTGTACCATGGTATCCATCTTAAGCTATGCGATGACACTCTCTCATTTGGTTCACTTGTGTTTTGTGATGTTGGTTCACTTGTGTTTGTGAAGTTGAGTCACCTGGATTCTTGTGAAGTCTTATTGTGCTGTCATGGAGTTGTATTGTTTTGTCGACCATGTCATGCTTATGCTTGTTTGAGGGTCCTCAGCTATCTCCTAGCATAGTGGGGTGATTCCATTTGGGAATTACATGGTCAGGTGGTAGTGCCACTTCCCATCGGATGTTCGGAATTGTACCTTCATGCGAGGATTGGCTTCGCAGGTGTTTCTGTGGTTCGTGACTCATGCTTCATCTCATGTTTTGGATATTTTTTGGTATTTGTAGACCTATGTGGTCATTGTATCATTGTAATATTGATCTTATGCAACCTTGTGATTGGATGAGATCTATCATTTATGTTTATTGAGAAGCTATATATTGGAAGAGCAATGTAATCCTATGTTTGGATATTTTTATCAAGTTTCCTTGATGATGTTAGTAAATGCTTATTGAAGTGGAAATTATGTTGTATCCTTTCAATCTTTCTATGATGAATCTTTATTTTCTTATGGCTTCTTGTGATCATCGAGTTAATGATGCATATGTGGATTTATGATGTTGTGAAAATTATTCTTGAAGTTAATTCTTCGTTGGTAATCCTTAAGGAATTCTGGTGTAAGTCTTCCTCTTGTGTTATCGTGCATGTTGTGTAAATGCACTTATGATGTTTATACTTTAAAAAAAAAAAAAAAAATTGTTTCACCCTTGTTGTGGGTTTTCCTTCAGGGTTCCTGGCGGGGCATTATAATCTTAGAATTGAGTTTGATACCGATCACGATAAAAATATTTGTCTTATCAAAGATAAGTCTAAAAATTAAAATAGTGTTGCCAATGCTATTGATATTGGTAAAAAATTTAGGCTTGATACAATTTCTAATAATCAAGCCTTAGTGACTAAGGAAAATGATCTTGTTATGCTTTAGCATCATATATTTGGTCATTTAAGCACTATTTGTTAAAAAATAATCAAAAAAGCATGTTCAAAGGGCGTCCATCACTTGAGAAATCAAGTGTTGTTTGTTCTAGTTATATTGTTGGAAAACAATATCGAACACCCTTCTATCCAATTAAGCATCGTGCAAGCCAACCTTTGTAGTTGATGCATACCGATTTGTGCGGCCCCATGGCAACTAGTCATAATGGTTTTAGGTATTTTTAGATTTTTGTCAATGATCACAAAAGGAAAATATGGATATATTGTTTGTAGCATAAAGATGAAGCTTTTTTGTACTTCAAAGAGTTTTGCACTCCTATGGAGAAAGATACGAACCACCGTGTTCAGGTCCTTGCTCAAATCAAGGGGGGAATACACCATCACAAAATTCAACATCAATTGCTTGCTGCCTACACACCTCAACAAAATAGAGTTATTGAATAGAGAAATAACTTCATCATGGAGGTGGTACAAAGTAAGTTGAAATATTCTAAACAAGGACATGCATATTAGGCTAAAGTTGTACACACTATAGTTTATCTTTTGAAACATGCACCAACCAAAGCCCTTGATGGGGTAGTTTACAACGTATGATGTCAAGTTTGAAAATGTTAGGATTTAGGTACCATCAACCTTGTAAATCATTTATTTATTATTTTCTTAATATCTTTTTTAATTTACCCATAATATGTTAAGCCATTTAACCAACGGTGGTGAAAGAGAGCTTGTAAAAGAAAAGTTACTTTTACTATTTATCTTTGGGGAAAAGGACAAAATAGCTAGGTGATACCTTTTGGAAGCTTCTATTTTGAGGAGGTTGGACACTTGTAAGGGGTTGTAAGAGCATCTATGATAGTTATGACTATCATTATTAATATTTATGATAGAATCCTTACGTAGGTGCCCATGCATGAGAGATGCCTAATGAGAACTATAAGAGCAGTTGTAAGAGGCTATTTTTGGGTGTTTTTGACTCATTTAAAAGAGAAACATGTGAATTTTTGTAGGTGATTTTGTAGCCTATTGTTTGGTGGTACCATGGTGGTATTCATCCTCACAAATCTCTATAAATTGGGGCCTTGAGCTAGATTTATTCATTCAATCTTGTTCAATTTCTAGGATAACAAAGTACTATGAGATTTTACAAGGTCTACAAGAGAAGTGTATTGTTGTTGTAATATTAATATGATTATTAATATACTTTACTCTCTTTCTATGGTGGAGTTTTATCCTGAAGGGGTTTCTCCATGTAAATATGGTGTTTGTGTGTTATGGTTTCCTTCTTGTTTTGAATCTGCAATCACTTTATTAAGGGTTTATCTTTAGTTTCAGATTTGCAATAATATTCATTTTAAGTTCATATTGCAAGGTTTCTTCACCTTGTTTTACAATATTTGGTATTAGAGCTAATGGTTCTATTGAGGGAGGGACACCTTTCTTTATAAGTGTTGAAGGTTTTTTGCTACAGTGGGAGGTTTTTTGCTATAGTGGGAGGTTTTGTTTTGTGGGTTTTTTGTAGATTTGAGAAAGGTTGTATACCATGGCCTCAATCTCTCATCAATATATTGAGAAATTCAATGGCACTAGTTACGAGATGTGGAAGTTGAAAGTTGAGGATCTCTTAGAAGAGAGAGATCAGTGGTTGCCAGTTTTAGAAGAAATGAAGCCAAAGGATTCTTCCTTGGCAGATGATGAGTGGAAAAAGTTAAACTCGAAGGCATGAGGAACCATTTGGTTGTGTCTCATAGACTCTATCCTCCTGAATGCCCTTACAAAAGACACTGCATACAAGCTATGGAGCAAAATAGGTGATATCTATCAAACTAAGAGTTTGTCTAACAATCTTTATCTAAAAATACATTTGTATTCTTTGAAAATGAAGGATGGTGATTCTATTGCTGAACATTTGAATTCTTTTATTTGATTTTAATTCAAATTGCGTCAATAGATTTTAGTATTTAAGATGAAGGTAAATGTATTCTTCTACTTTTCTCTTTGCCCGATTCTTGGGAAAATCTAATTGTTATCATAAGTAGTGGTGGTGCATAGCCTAAGATGGATAGCGTGATTCCCATACTTCTTTTAGTATAGATGAGGAGGAAGACCATGAATGTTGGCTCCCAAGATGTCTTGTACATTTGATGAAGGCCTAAGGAGAAAGGCCTAAAATGGAAAAAATAAAAGGATAAGTCAAAAGGACGATCTAAGATCCCTAAAAAGAGCAGATTAAAGTGTTGGAATTGTCGTTAAAGAGGGTATGTGAAGGAGTATAGAAATAAGAAAAAGGGCATCGATACTTCCACAGATAAGTTATCAGATGATGGTGATTCTGATGCTTTATTTATTTCAGCAAACTCTATTAGTAATGATGCTTGGCTTGTTGATTTAGGTGCCTCCTACAATATGACTCCTCACAAGGAGTGGTGTTTTTAGTATAAAGGATATGATGGAGGAGAATTTTTTCTCGTCGATAGCACCTCAGTAAATATTATTGGCAAAGGAAAGGTAAAGTTGTGTTTTAGTGATATGAGGATTATTTTTATTGATAATATTTTACATATTCCAGATCTTTCAAGAAGTTTACTTCAGGTTTCCAAGTTGAATGATTCTAGAATGCATGTGACATTTGATAAGTTTGGTTGCAGGTTGGTAAAGGGAAGTCTATTAATTGCTAAAGGATGTTGAGCAGGGATTCTGTTTAAGATAAATGCTTCTACTATTTGTAATTCAACTTTTATAACTAGGACTGAAAATGCATGTATGTTATGACACCATAGATTGGGTCACTTTTCTGAAAAAGGTTTTAAAACCATTCTACATAAGAAACTAGTTCAGGGTATTTCTGATTATTTTACTAGTAAGAGTGATTTTTGTGAGCACTATGTGTTTGGTAAACAAAATAGATCTTCATTTTCTAAAGGAGTTAATAAATATAAGAGACTTTTAAAAATTCATTCAGATGTATGTGGTCTAGTGGATGTTGACTCTTTGAATAGATCTCGATATTTTGTTTCCTTCATTGATGATGTCTCAAGATATACTTGGATTTATTTTATGCATTTAAAATCTGAAGTTTTCACTAAGTTTGAGGAATTTAAGGCATTGGTTGAAAAAAAAATCAGACTATAAGATAAATGCATTGATATTTGACAATGGGGGTGAGTATTTCTCTAAGGAATTTGATGATTTTTGCAAATATGCAGGAATTGTTAGGAAAAAGACTACACCTTACACTCCCCAACAAAATGGGGTAGTAGAAATAATGAACTATACATTAATGGAAAGAGCTAGGAGCATGTTTAGTAGTGCTAAGCTAGATAATTTTTGGGGGGTAGAAGCTATTGGTTCTTCTTGTTATTTAATTAATAGATCTCCTTGAAAAGCTCTTATTGATAAAATACCTCATGAGATGTGGTTGGGTAAAAATCTTTCAATTTCACATTTAAGGATCTCTGGTTGTGAGTATTTTGTTCATGTGCCTCAAGAGAAGCAATCTAAATTGGATCCAAAAGCTCAGAAACACATCTTTGCAAGATATGGTGAGAATGTAAAAGGTTACAAGGTTTGAAATCCTCTAACCCATAAAATGATCTTTTCTAGAGATGTGATTTTTAGGAAATTTAGAGTTGACTTGGGTGAAGAACAACCAGAGGAAAATTCCAAGACAATGCATTTTGAAACTAAGACTAAAGATGCACATGTGGAAGAACAGAGAGATGGACAAGAAGATGGAGAAGAAGAAAATAGTTCAAGTGAAAGTTCTGAATAATTTGTTATAATAGAAGAAGTTGAAATTAATGAAGAAGAACATGTCGAAGAACCTCCTACTCCACCTTTGAGGAGGTTCACAAGACAACATAATCCAATTGACAGGTATAGCCCACCATATTTCCATTGTATTTTTTCTTTATTAAGTCCTAGCGATGAACCTAGATCTTACAAGGAAGCACTCTCTTAGAAGGAAAGTGAGTATTGGATGCAGGCTATACATGAGGCAATGAAAGCTTTGGATAGTTGTGACACTTGAGATCTTTTTATTTTCCCCAAAGGAAGAAATCCCATTGGATGCAAGTAGGTATTTAAGAATAAATTTAGAGCAAATGGTCAATTAGAGAGGTACAAGGCTAAACTGGTGGCCAGGGGCTACTCCTAAAGAGAGGGAGTTGATTTCGGTGAAATATTCTCTCTTGTTGCTAAGATAATTTCTATTAGATTCCTATTATTTTTTTCTATTGCTTGTAATTTGAGATAGATAAAATGGAAGTTAAATTTGCTTTCTTACATGGGGATCTTGAAGGAGAAATTTATATGCGACAACTTGATGGTTTTGTTGAGAAAGGAAAATAAAACTTGGTTTGCAAGTTAAAACAATCATTGCATGGTTTAAAATAGTTACCTAGGATGTGGCACCAGAAGTTTGATGCCTTTGCATTAAATTTGGGTTATGTTAGAAGTAAAGAGGATCACTATGTTTATATTAAGGTTATTGATGACTAGTTACTAATTATTGTCTTGTTCTTGATGACATGTTGTTTATTGATAACAATACATTAATGATTAGAGAGCTAAAAACTAGCTTTTTGGCACATTTAATATGAAGGATTTGGGGGTTGCTAGATATATTCTTGGGATGGAAATAAACAAGGGTTAGGTTCGCAAAAATCTTTAGCTAATTCAAAGTAAGTGTGTTGGCACCATTTTGTAGAGATTTAAAATGCATGACTATAAGCTAATAAATGTTCCATTTCCAGTTATTACTATGTTGAGTTTAGACACGTGTCCTAATTATGATGATGATATTGAAGAGATATCTAATGTTCCTTATAGTAGCGCCATTGGTAGTTTAATGTATGCAATGGTTTGTACTAGACCAGATATATCCCAAGGAGTGGGAGTTCTAAGTAAGTTTATGTCTAATTCAGGTAAAGAACATTGGACTTTTGTTAAAAGGGTATTAAGATACTTGCAAGGCATTTCTATAGGGTTTTGATGATGCAAACTGGGTAGGTGACTTGCATAGTCAAAGGTCAACTAGTGGCAATGTGTTTACATTGTTTGGAGGAGTAGTGAGTTGGATGAGTAAAAGACAGTCTACAGTTATATTATCCACCACTGAAGTAGAGTATATAGCTACTACACATGCCTCTAAGGAGGCAGTTTGGTTATAGAGACTTGGCAATGGTGTTGGTTTTGATTGCAGGGCATTGAGGATTGGATGTGACAATCAAAGTGCAATATTTTTGGCTAAAAAACGTATGTATCATGCTTGTACTAGAAATGTTGATGTTCAATATCACTTTGTGTGAGAGATGGTTGAGAGTGAACAGGTCTTGATTGAAAAAGTTGACACTTTGGATAATGTTGCATATGATCTCATGAATCCAGTGACCATGTATAACTTCTCTTGGTGTAGGAAGGCCATGTGCCTTGATCATTGTACTTGATTTGTATTTTGTATCTCTATGAGTTAATTTACAATGTGTGATGTAAAGTGAGAGAATGTTAGGATTTAGGTGCCGTCAACCTTGTAAATCCTTTATTTATTATTTTCTTAATATATTTTATTATTTACCCATAAGAGGTTAAACCATTTAACCAACGGTGGTGAAAGAGACCATGTAAAGACAAAGTTACTTTTATTGTTTGTCTCTAGGTAAAAGGACAAAATATCTAGGTGACACCTTTTGGAAGCTTCTATTTTGAGGATCTTGAACACTTTTAAGGTATTGTAAGAGTATCTATGACAATTATGATAGTCATTATTGATATTTATGATAAAATCCTTATGTAGGTGCCCATGCATGAGAGATGCCTTGTGACAACTATAAGAGCATTTGTAAGGCCATTTTTGGGTTTTTTGACCCATTTCAAGGAGATACGCATGATTTTTTCTAGGTAGTTTTGTAGCCTATTGTTTGGTGATACCATGGTGGTATTCATCCTCACAAATCTCTATAAATTGGGGCCTTGAGCTAGAGTTATTCATTCAGTCTTGTTCAATTTCTAGGATAATGAAGTGTTGTCGGATTTTACAAAGGTATACAAGAGAAGTGTATTGTTGTTGTAACCTTCATTTTATTAGTAATATAATTGCCTCTCTTTTTGTGGTGGAGTTTTTTCCTAAACAGGTTTCTCCATGTAAATCTGGTGTTTTGTGTGTTATGGTTTTCTTCTTGTTTTGATTCTACAATCAATTTGTCAAGGGTTTATCTTTAGTTTCAGATTTGCAATAATATTCATTTAAAGTTCATATTGCAACTTTCTTCACCTTGTTTTACAACACTCCATTCTTCTTGATTGAGATAAATGGAATCCACCCAAATCCTATTGATACGCTTTAAGACTAATATAAAATGTGGATCGGTCTATGAAATTTTTAACTTAATCTACTTGCAGTGGAAGCTATGGAGGCAAAGTAGTAGCGTGAACACATTAGCAAATACTTGATGGCAAATGAGAGGTGAAGATTTATTTTTATATATGCTTGTTGAAAGGGATGGAGGGCTTAGTTCTTGCCAAAATATCAATGGATTAGATTAGAAAGGCTATCACAAGCAAGAGGAAATGACAAGTGGCAAGAGAAAGTTATGTTGAGAAGGGAAGCTTAATGATGAGGATAGGCTTAGAATAAAGTGTTGAGAACTATTGTCTCAAAATCACTGGTTTAAATCTCCATCAGATGGAATTTTGTTCCCACAATGAGAAGTTCAGTGTGGCACTAAAGCAGTCTTGGCAAAAGAGACCATTTCAGCATGACCTCTGTTGAGTCTTGGTGAAATAAATCATAGAAGGGATTTCGGTGTAACTTTTGTTAGAGAATTAAAATAACCGGAAGACAACTGAGAGGGGGGGGGGGGGGGTGAATCAGTTGTCACCAGATTACTGGAACCTTAAGCAATTAAAAATTTAATACCGGAACCCAAAAGATCAATATCAAAATGCATAAACCAATTACCGAAATAGCAGATATACCAATTAAGCACAAGGAACAATTAGAGAACAAATACCATCCACATGACACCAAGATTTGTAAGTGGAAAACCCGATAAAGGGAAAAACCACAGTGGGAAGCCTAGCCACAGTCAAATAATACTTCTATAGTAAGTGTGTGATTACAAATCAGGGGCCTACACTTGCAGAAAGGCCAACAACCTAGAGCACACTGCTCATTACAAAAGGAGTCTCACTGACTACATACAAATCCAGACTAAAATCCAGAAGAAGGAATGAACTGCAATGATAGACCAAATACCAGAGGACTAAATCCTCTTACGTAAACCCAACTCGATCACCAATGATCGACCAAATCCTCTACATGAATGATTATTACATTATACTCTTCCCATATAATCTACAATGAGATCATACATCATATATATACAAACCCTCGACCACAAACAATAAGGTCGACCACCAGACAAAAAACCAATTACATAATTACAAAACATGTCATCCTAAGACCAAACAAATAATATCCAACCCATAAGACATCCCAGAAACACATTGAGAAGTCCAAACAACATGTTACATTAAGTCGGTCCATAACCTAGATAATACCAGACCCAATTTAGGTCCACACATGCTAAAGAAATGATCCCAATCAACCAAGTCTCGAACATGATCACCATCAACATCCTGAATCTCTACTAGAAGCCGCACCAACACCACTTATGCATAATATCAAAATATATTCAACAAATCTTTGTCAATGAAACCCTCATCAGATCAACAAACTGGGCTTATCAGCATATAGGATAGCATCCGATCACCAAATCAAAACTAACTGACTGAACATGTATATGAGTAGCATGAATAGCAGATCTAAGCCAATTCCATAAGTCAAAACATACTGAAGCATACCAGATCATCATGATCTAATCCAACCAGAAACCAAACAACCTATCAAAACAAGAAGGATATCGGAAAACATCCAAAACAACTAGTGTTGACATCAATGACAAAACATCAATGCAATACATAATCAGTTCCTCTAAATGGCCAACAACTTTGGCTTTCAGTGAGACACTTTTAGTGGTTGGCCGAAGCCATGTCTTCCTCTGATGAGTTCTTGTTTCAATGTGGCTTCTATTGAGTCGTGGAAAAAGAGACTATTTTAGTATAGCTTTGTTCAGGAATTTCGATGTGAGACTCACTTTTGGGAAGAAATTTATAGTCTCTAGTCAAAGTTATGGTTCTTGTTGATGAAGGTCATGTCGATGAGACTTTGCTAAACTCTTGGTGACAAGAAGAAATTTTGGGGTAACTTCTGTGTTTTCTAAGACAGTTCATGCCAGTAGACGAAGCCATGTTTTTATCCGATGAGTTACCATTTCAGTATGAATTCTGTTGAGCCTAGGTGAAGAGCTATTTTTGATATAACATTAGTGTTCAGTGAGATAGTTCAGGCAGTTTGTTGGAGGCATGTTTCTTTCCTATGAACTATGATATCAATAAGACATTTGATGAGTCTTGGTGAAAATGTATATTTCGGTGTAACATGTGTTTTCAATAAGACTCTTTTAGCATCTAGTCGAAGTTATGTGTTTTTCCCGATAAGACCATGTCATCGAGATGTTGTTGAGTCTTGGCGATAAGATATTGTTTTTGGTGTGACTTAAGGGTTTGATAAGACTTTTCAAGAATGGTTCTAGAGACATACTCTAGGCCAATAAGACCATGTCGATAAGACATGAGGATTGTCTAGATGATACAACTGATTTTGATAAGGCATTGAAGTTCGATGAGAGAGCTCTATGTCACTGTCGAAGGAGAACCTCTTTCCAATAAGCCATGAAATGTGGTGGGACCACGATGGAGTCATGCTGACCTACTAAGTTGTCTACTGATAATTGGTCCAAGCTGGAGTCTAAGTAATTCAATGAGAGTTCACAAAGACAATTCGATGGTATGAAGTGTCTGATGGTTGGAACCATGAGGAAACTTAATTGAACCATTTTATAGCCAGACATTAAAATGTCTATTGAAATGGTTGCATAGGTTGGTCAAAAGTTGGAAGTATGTCGACTGTATGGTTCTGTTTGATACCGAATTATAAAATGTTTTGCCCATTGCTTGTGTGGTCTGAGGGTTGAATTTTATCTATAGATTATATGTTGCCAACACAAAGAATGTGAATGTAAACCTAAGAAAGCATTGATATGTATCTTGTATGTAAAGAACATTTACTATAATACAAGTGATTATTGCTTTGGTGGTGGGGTTTTTACCGATAAGGGTTTTCCCATGTAAACTATGTGTTCTCTATGTGCTTGTGTGAATCTTTTGTTTACTTTATCATTCTAGAAATGTGCATCTTAATGATTGTAATCAAAAATTAAAAGTAATCTATGCTCCTCTCCTCTTTGATTTTTATACTATGGAAGACATTTCCGTGTTGTGCATTCCTTACAAGTGGTATCAGAGCATGGTTAGTTGTGTTATCCTTGTGGGTAGGATGGATTGTTTGTGTTAATTTTTCTATGGGAGTTTTGTGGAGTACTATTGATTGTAGATTGAGATGGCGAACACATCAGGGAGAGTAGACATTAAGAAGTTTAATGGTGGCAATTATGAGTTATGGAAACTCAAGATGAAAGATTTGTTGGTGGACAAAGACCTTTGGGTTGCAGTGTCTGGAGTTAAACCATTAGGCATGAAATGAGAGGATTGAGATCTCACAGATAGGAAAGCCAAAGGGTTGATTAGACTCTACCCTGTAGATTATCTTCTATTGAATGTTCATGAGGAGAAGACAACAACTACCTTGTAGAAGAAGCTAGGTGACATTTATCAGGAAAAATCTCTGGTGAATAAGTTATTCTCGAGGAAAAGGTTGTACTCCTTGAAGATGAATGAAGATACACTTGTAGTAGACCATCTGAATACTTTCAACATAATTGTTGCATAGTTAACTTTTGTGGCTGTAACAATCAATGATGAGGATCACTGTATGCTTTTGTTATGTTCCTTTCCTGACACATGGGATCACTTGGTGATGGCCATTGGAAGTACAATAATCACTTTCAAAATGGAAGATGTGGTTTCTTTGCTCCTGTCAAAGGAAGCATAGAGGAAATCTTACGAGATGGTCAAGGATACTCAGGCTATGTGGGGCAAATCAAAGAAAAAAGGCAAGAAGAAGGACAAGAGGTCCAAATACAAGTCATGGGGGAGATCAAAGCCTCCTAGAAAGAAGTCCAAGGCAAGATGTTGGAATTGTGGGTAGACTAGCCATATCCAAAAGGATTATGAGGAGAAGGGAAAGAAGAGCACTTCTGACACTGAGTCTTCTTAGAGAGACATTAGCACCTATAGTGATGCCTTGGCAACATAACATCTCAATAGAGGTGAGTCTTGGTATTGAGTATTTTGGTCATTTGCTTGGATAACTTCATGATGGTGCAATGTTGCATTTTTGGAGCTTAGCATGGATTGATCATGAAGGTGCTATGGAATACCAAGAGACTTGTGGATCTGCTAAAGAGAAATTTTCTAGGTTGTTACTGGATGAGATAGTTGCAATTCTACATGGATGCTTTGTGCATGGTGAGAGGAGGTGAAATTCTTTCTCTTCATAGGGATATTGATAGTGATTAGTCACTCAACATTTCTGTGGTAGTTCTTGATGGATTCCTAGACTGTAGTGCTCAATGTGGACATGATTGGCAATTGGATTTGTGCGAGATTTGGTGTTTAATTCATGTTGTCTGCATGAATATTCTATTTGAGATCTCATTTTGGATGTAGCTAATGTGATAGTGAGTTTTCATGTAGCTGATTGGATCTATGAGTTATGCAGTTGTGTGGACTGGTCACCTATTCAGTTGCAATGGGATAACTCAGATATGGATTGTCTATATCCATGAGGTTTGATTTAGTGCCTATGTCAACCTTTTAGCTGGCCTTGTCTATGGTCACTTGTGCATTAGTGTGGTTTCTTTGAGATAAGACAATGTATGGTAATGGAGTACCTATATATTCAGTTATGGGATCATGTATCATGGTGTATTTCCTTGGTTTGGAGATCTTGGTTTCACTTGGTGTGACTAACAGTACCCCTGTGCATGTGGACCTAGAAGATTTTTCAGATTTGGGAGATGGTGTGTCATGATGCTTGGAGAGCTTGGTACCATGGATCAGTGGGAGATTTAGCAATGATTACATATTCACCATTGGATGGTGGATGATCTTCTTAGTGTGCATATGTTTGGAGGATTCCTTAGATCCTGTTGCTGCAAAATGGTCTTTCACATTTGCGGATACACTTGTAGGAGATGGTTATCTTCATGATATGTTGACATCTTGAGGCCTCAAGGAGTCCTTGATTGAGGTGTTTTATTTGCTTGATAGGTGATGTTGGTTTGAGTATGTTGGCATTATATCATGGTACATTCTTGATACTAGTTTAGAGTCTAGCATGATACATTTATTTTGAGACCATGGTATGTTCACTTGAAGCATGTGATCTCCTAAAGGAGATGGTAAGATCATGATGTCATGATGGGTTCTCGATTTTACAAATTGGAGCTTTGACAGTGGTATGGTGAGTTCTCTTTGTATTGGGTGTGTTGATCATATGCCTGAGAACTTCATGGGTATGTAGACATGCCTTTAGATTTTGGCATGGATTGATCAATTGTTGGTACTCATGGAGACATAGAGACTTAGGTGAGGCTATATATCTCTTGAGATGAGAGATGTATGCTGAGATGGTTACTTGTTGTTGAAAGATACCATTTCGATGTGACCTCTATTGAGTCTTGGCAACATTGAGCATAGAAGGGATTTTGGTGAGATTATTCTAGTGGTTGGCAAAAGCCATGTATTCCTCTAATGAGTTCTTGTTTCGGTGTGACTTATGTCGAGTCATGGTGAAATAGACTATTTTGGTATAGCTTTGTTCGGTCTAGGTGAAGTCAAGAATTTTGGCGTGAGACTCACTTTTGGGAAGACATTTCTAGCCGCTAGTTGAAGTTATGGTTCTTGCCGATGAAGGTCATTTCAATGACACTTTGTTCTAATTAATTAGAAAAATGGGTTTTAAGGACCCGAAACCTTTTACATGACACTTTGTTAAAGTCTTGGCAACGAGAAGGAATTTTGGAGTAACTTCGGTGTTCGCTAAGACAATTCAAGCCAGTAGATGAAGCCATGTTTTTCTCTGATGAGTTACCATTTTGGTATGACTTCTATTGAGTCTGGGCAAAGAGTTGTTTTCGATATAACATTAGTGTTCGGTGAGACAGTTTGAGCGGTTTGTCGGAGGTATATTTATCACTGATGAACTATGACATCGATAAGACATTTGACGACTCTTGGCAAAAATGGATATTTTGATGTAACATGTGTTTTTGATAAGACTCTTTTAGCAGCTAGCCAGAGTTATGTGCTTTTGCTGATAACAACATGTCGTTGAGACGTTGTTGAGTCTTGGCAAAAAGCTATTGCTTTTTATGTGACTTAAGGGTTTGATAAGAATTTTCAAGAAGGATGCCAAAGACATACTCCTATCCAATAAGACCATGTCGATAAGACATGAGGATTGTCTAGATGATAAAGTTAATTTCGATAAGACATTGAAGTTCAATGAGAGAGTTCTAATTCACTATCGAAGGTGAGCCTCTTGCTGATAAGCTATGAAATATGGTGGGACCACGATGGACTCATGTTGACTTGTTGAGTTGTCTACCAATGGTCCAAGCTGGAGTCTAAGTGATTCGATGAGAATTCACAGAGACAATTCGAAGGTATGAAGTGTCGGATGGTCAGAGCCATGAGGAAACTGAATCAAACTGTTTTTTGGGTAGACATTAAAATGTCTATTGAAATGGTTGCACAATTTGGTCAAAAGTTGGAAGTAGTTCAATTGTATGGTTTTGTTGGATACCGAATTTTATAATATTGTTCATGTTGCCTATGTGGTCTGTGGGTTGAATTATATCAGTAGATTGTATGCTGCCAAAACAGAGACTGTGAATGTGTACCTGAGAAAGCATGGATTTGTATCTTGTATGTAAACAACATTTATTGTAATACAAGTGATTATTTCTCACGGGGGTTTCACTTAGTGAACCTAGGTTATAGCATGCGCATTCATGGCATACTAAAGAATCCCCATATTTTCAAAAAATATTGCCCTGAACTCCTTTTTTGTCACCCCCTCCCAATACACAGCCTGAATTAATAGCTCCCCTATTTTAACCAAATATTGTATTTTTTCATAGTCCAAATTAAAAACCCCCTCTTTTCACCGATAGGAAATATATTGTACCCTCATTTTTGTGATATTAAACCCCCCAATATGAATGTACGTGATATAATATTGCCTAGCTAATGAAGCCCCCAAGTTATTGCTTTGGTGGTGGGTTTTTTGCCTGTAAGGGTTTTCCCACATAAATTATGTGTTCTCTGTGTGCTTGTGTGAATCTTTTGTTTACTTTGTCCTTCTGGAAATGTGTATCTTAATGAATGTAATATGAAATTAAAAGTAATATTTTGTCCTCTCCTCTTTGATTTTAACACTATGGAAGGTGTTTCTACATTGTGCTTTCCTTACATAAAGGTGGATTATGGTAGGATTTCCAAAAGAAGCAAGGTTTGACTTTTGCCAATCATGTGAGAGGTGGAAATTTAAATTTAGATATTATTGAGAGGATGGAGTTGGTCCCATATAAACTCAAACTAGAAAGTGATGTTTGTTTTTAGTGGAGGATTATTGGAAGAATGTGCAAGCTTCCACATTGAAAAGGGGTGGCACATGTCAAATGATGACAAGTCTAGAATATAGAATTAAAAAAGGGGATTAATGGGGATTGAAAGTGTAATTTAATTAATTTATCTAAAATTAATTAATAAAATAAGATTTGGAAGAATTTTTCAAAGTGGGGGCAAATGTTAAATTAATTGATTAATTAAACTCGGGAAAATAAAGAAATAAATATATTAAATAAAATTTATTTAATTATGGGAAAAAGGGGGAAAAGTGCAGAGTAATTAATTAAATACTTGATTTAATTGATTACAAAAGGAAGTAAAAAATAACTAATTAAATATTAATTTTAATTAATTACATATAAATTTGGATGTATACACTATTATTCCATCCGAATTCATTCTCATTATACCATTTATATTTTTTTATAGAATAGCATTATTCCCTCATATTTGATCTCTCTTGTAATTTCATTGAAGCTCATAGATCTTGGGTTGTTGCATCTCCAACCAAATATTGCATGTTATAGAGAACTCCATACCAACTCTTTCATGGTACCAAACCTTATGGGATCACTTCTTATTAGTATTTATTAAGAGATATATGTTGCAAATCTTGGTGGATATTGAAATTTTGAGTACGCTCTTCTATTGCATCATATGATTACCTAGAAAGTTATAAATGCTTGATATAGAAACCAAAATTCGGGGGGATGGGGGGGGTTCCTATTTGTGGATTTGTAAGATAATTTCATTTTGGAGTATGTTGGTGTATATCTAAGTTGAAAATTGTGTTCATAATGTCTACGTCAATTTATTAATTTGATTTGTTCAATTGGATATGTAAGGCCAAATCTAAAAGTGTTTGAATTTGAGAGGTGGTTACTAGATTCAAAAGGTAGTTGCAATTATGAAACATTTGAGCTCAAGTCTAACCCTATCATTATATCCAAGAGGCCCAAGAACCTAAAAATTGATTGTAAATTCATCAAAATTACACAGTCTTTCTTAGGGCAATCAAAAAAATAATTTTCCTCTTTGGGCATATGAATTGTAAGTTATATTCCATGTGTAGGAAAAATATTTTGCAATATTACGTAGGCACCACCATCATCATTAGACTTGTCATAAAAGTAACAAATGTGTTTTTTCATTAAGATTTTTAGATTTTAAAAAATTAAAAAATTATTGTAGATCATATTGTAGACTTGAACATTATTTAGTGCAAGCATATATGAATCCTTCCATATTGTACTACATGACACAAAGTGATCCCTAGCCTCACTAATTGATAGCTAGTAGTCCCAATACTAGTTAGTTACAACATCGACAATGAGTTGCCAATGACACTACCAAATAATGTGCAATAATTGTAAAACCATTGCACTAATTGCACTATAATTTCCCATTTCATATTAGTAAATTTTTGACATCAAAGTGTGATTTTGAACACTTGGGTTAGTTTTATTTTTCAACTCAAACTTTAGAGGCTCCATTCTTAGTCATCTAGCCTCATTTTTGTGGGATTTTGTTTTTGATCTAGGGTAGAATTTTGTGATCTTTATAGTGGTATATATGGTTTTTGTTTATTTTTCTTCTTGGGTATTCCAAAAAATATAGATTCTTATAGGTGTTTTTGAGTTGTTCTCGTTTTGAAAAGTTTTGACACTTCATTTGAGCTCTTATGATAACATTATTTGTTGCAATTTATTGAAAAGTGCATAATATTTTATGTACTTCATAGTTCTGTGACTATATTTGTATCATTCTATAAAAAAATGCTTCAATTATGTGACCAAATTTTTCATTTGCATGCACTAAGTGTTAGGAATTGCATGCAGAAAAATATCAATTATATGCAGATAAATATTAACACAGGAATGAAAAACACAAAAATAATAATAGTGAAGAGACAATATTTAATGTTGTTCACCCAATCTCGGGATACATCCACCAAACAGAGAGTCCAATATTATTATCCAGTAAATCAAAACCGATTACAACCAGCAGTCCCTTGCAACTCAATACCATTGAAAAAATTCTATAATTCTCTATAAAAAACACGTAACCCTTAGCCTTTTATCAAGACTTATGTATGTTACAAAATTAGGGTTACAACATGTCATCCGATAGAAAAATAACACCTGATGCCTTTATAAAATAATTAATCTTTTTGGCCTCACGGGGCGTTGCCCCTTGACCCTGCCCTATATCGCGATAGGGAGTGCGCAAGGGGTGCTGCCCCTTGATCTCGCAAGGGGTGATTACCCTTGACCCCACCTTGGGGGTGTTGCCCCCAAACCCCTGTCAAAAAATATGGGGGGAAATCGCATCTATAGAAGTAGGGAAAATTTAACCTTCGAGTCTGATTAGGCTCCATATAACAACAATGTCTCACTTGGAGACTGATCAGACTCCACAACATATTGTCTCCCACTTGGAGACTGATCATAACATCGCTGACCTTGTATCTCCCACTAGAATGAAACACCCTGGACTCTGTTGTTTTGTTTTATTGTTTTCAGTCTTGAAGACCAAACGAAGCTGAAGAGGAGCTCAGCTTCTCCCTTGTCATTGTCTTTGTAAACATATCTTCTGGATTTTCATCTCTATGTATCTTTTCCACCCGTAATTGTCCATCATCCAACATTGACCGAATGAAGTGATACCTCAACTGTATGTGTTTTGTATTTGAATGCAAGGCATAATTCTTTGGAAGATGGATGGCACTCTGGCTATCTATAAACAAATAATTGTTATCATGTCTTTTTTCTAATTCTTCCATGAAAGATTGCAGCCATATCATCTCTTTGCCTGCCTCTATGGTGGATAAAGCAACCACCTTTTACAACCTGGAGATCCAACTCACCATTGTCCCACTGATTGTAAAGACATAACCTGTATTACTTCGCCTAGTATCAATATCCCCTGCCAAATCTGAGTGTACATAGCCTGCTAAATCAATATTAGAGCCCCCAAAACATAAATTCTTATTGGATGTACCTCTCAAATACTTGAGAACCCATTTTAATACATTCCAATTCTCCAATCTAGGATTACTCATATACCTGCTTACGACTCCAACAACATGTGCAATATTTGGTCTCGTGCATACCATGGCATACATTAAAATTCCTACAGCTGAAGAATATGGTACCTTGGAAATTTATCTTTCTCCTCTTGTGTCTTTGGACACATCTCCTTAGTCAATTTCAAATGACTAGGCAAAGGTGCGCTGAAAATTTTTGTATTCTCCATACAGAATCTCTGCAACACCTTTTAAACATAATCAACCTGAGATAGAGTCAATTGTTTATTCTGCCTATCTCTGCAAATTTTCATACCAAGGATTTGTTTTGCTTCCAACAAATCCTTCATAGCAAAAGATTTTTCTAACTGTTATTTTAACTCTCTAATGTGATCCATGTTTGACCTCGCTACAAGAATTTCATCAATATATAAACACAAAATAATGTAGTTGTAATTATCCAACCTCTTAAAATAAACACAATGGTCATAATTATACCTATTGTAGCCTTGCTCAGCCATAAAACTATCAAATTTCAAGTACCATTGTCGAGGTGCTTGTTTCAAGCCATATAAACTCTTTTGCAATCTGCACACCAATTTCTCCTTACCTTTGACCTCAAATCCTTGGGGTTGTTCCATATATATCTCCTTCTCCAAATCACCATGGAGAAAGACAATTTTCACATCTAGTTGTTCCAAATGCAAATCTTCAGCAACCACAATACTTAAAAAAGTACGAATAGAAGTCATATCTATAACATGGGTGGAGAGGAGTAGCAAGCGGGAAATTTAAATTTCAAATCTGGGGATGGCGGAATTCATGGGGATGGCAGTCTTTCTGCAGGTGGAGCTTTTAATCATGTTGGTCCCCAATCTTCTCAATGTACCGAGGGAGACAACAGTCAAATCGGTGGAAGATAAAGATTCCAAAACTGGGGACCCACATGATAGAGGTAAAGAAAAGAAATGGTTTGCCCTTTTTGGAGTTAGGCCTCTGGTGAAATTTGGTCTTCTAGAAGTTAAAAATATCTCTGATCTGGCAACAGGGGTTTTTGCTATTTCTGTTTCGGATAAGCTGGTTGATTTTACTATTCTGGCTTAGCTATGACCTTAGTGGGAAGGTTTGCTAGTTTTTGACCTAACATTGATGTTGTAAGGAATTTCATAAGGAGGAAATGGATTCTTAAAGGTCAAGTGGATGTGGCGGCTTTGCCTAAAGGTTTTTTTTTCCTTTTCCTTTAATAATGAAGAAGATATGAATAAAGCACTCTGTGAAGGGCCATGGATGTTTGGCAAGTCAACCTTGGCTTTACAGAAATGGGCTCCTAAGCTACCTCTGGATGAGTCCTTTTTTGTATTGGTACCTGTGTGGACATGTCTTCCTAGCCTTCCACTGGAATTTTGGAATGAGGAAGTCTTTAAAGGGATCATGGGATCATTTGGTGAACTTCTTTCAATCGACCCGATGACAGCAACTAAATCAAGGTTGGTTTTTTCTTGTATTTGTGTGAATGTTAATCAAATGATGGATATGCCTCAATCTATTGAGATCCTATCTAAATTGGGGAAATGAACCCAAGCGATTGAATACGAATCTCTCCCATTTGTTTGTTTTCATTGTAAAAAGTCGGGTCATTGGGCGAAATCTTGCCCGCTTAAGAAGAGTAAAATTAGTAAAAATGATAGCAAATTGAAGCAAAAATGGCAAATGAAAGGGAAGAATGATGAACTACCTTTAGAGGTAGTCCCTGAGAAGGAAGTGACCGAGATGGAAAATGAGGAAAAGAAGGGGGTGAATAGTAACATTGAAAAATTTGTTTGTAATTATTCTAACAATTATAAAGAAAGCAACAAGGAGGAAGAGCATGGGAAAGAAGAAAAGGTTCAAGCATCTGAATCAGAGGATCAGAAGGTTGGTCCTATCATCCAGGGTAAAGATGATGAGAGTTCCTATGTTGATGCTTCGGCTTCATCTAGTAATAAAGAAAATGATGGAGACTTTAATGAAGCCAAGACTGTAATATCTTGGATACTGAGCCTTTGTTATTATTAACCAATGGAAGTCTAAAGCAGAATGGAAATATGATCCTGAATTCCCAATGTAAAACTCCTCCTAAAAGTTTGGAAACGATGGTTCTTGAGAGAAATCTTAGGATTTTTGGTACTAAAGAAGGCAAGTCAAATTATGGAGGAATGAATGTCGGTATCTCAACTAGAAGCAAGAATAAGAAAGGGGCAGATGTTGGAAGTTAGAGAAAAAAGTAGGGGAGACCTTCCTTAAAGAATCAGAGGGAAGAGGAAAGATGGAAGAACCGTGCTGATGGAACACATAGGTCCATTGAGTCAGCCTTATCCCCGGTTAAAGTATGAAGATAATCTCATGGAATATTAGAGGGTTGAATGCCCCCCATAAGCAGGATGTGTTGCATAATATTGTTAGAGATAATAAACCGAATGTAGTACTAATTCAGGAAACTAAGATGTCTAAGGATAAAGTGGAAAGGATTAGAATATTCAAAAGTAATGGGGTAATAGGAACCAGTTTGGAGGGTGCCTCAGGAGGTACATCTATCTTTTGGAATTAGAATACTATTATAGGTAGGGAAATTGTTTCAGGGGTCAATAGGACCTTAGTCTTGCTTGAGCATATTAAGGATAAATTTGAATGGATTATCACTAATGTCTATGCGCCTAATTCTGAAGCTAAAAGAACTAAATTCTGGAGGAGCCTGGCTGAAGACAGATTAAGTTTTGTTCACAAAAGTTGGATGTTCATGGGAGATTTCAATACTCCTTTAAAAGAGGATGAAAAGATGGGAGGCCTCCCTTTGCAACTGGAGGGTAGACGAGACCTTATGGATTTTATTAATGATCAATCTTTCATGGATGTGGACCTCCAAGGGATAAATTACACTTGGACCAATCAAAGAACTGGTTCTGATCTTATTCAAGTAAGGTTGGATAGATCCCTTATTTTTCCCGATTGGCTTTCTAAGTATAATTGTTCTTTAGCGCCTATCATTAAGATTGGCTCTTATCATTATCCTATTTCTTTTAATGCTAATTCAACTTTTGCTAAGCAAAATTTTCCTTTTAGATTTGAAAAAGCATGGTTATCCCACCCGTCTCATTGGAAGTTTGTGTTGCTGAATGGTGGAACTCAAAGATTGAGGGAACAACCTTATTTAGAGTGGCTAAAAAGATTAACATTATAAAAGCTAAAGTCAAGATCTGGAACAAAGAGACTTTTGGAGATATCTTTAAAAGTAAAGCTCAAATTAAAACTCATATAAAAGATGTTCAAGAGAAAATCCAAGAGGAAGGGCTTTCTGAGGATTTGAGAAATGTTGAAAATGGGTTGCTATCTAAATACCATGAAATTATCTCTAATGAAGAAACCTTTTGGAGACAAAGATCAAGAGCATTGTATTTTAAGGAAGGTGACAAAAACACCCGGTTTTTTCACTTGACTGCTCTAAAGCATAGGGTGGCCAACAAGATTTCTAGATTATCCTGCAATAAGGGGATTTTATCAGATGAAAATGAAATAAGAAAGGAAGCTGTGATTTTTTTTAGCAATCTGTTGGGAGGGGTGGATGTATTGGATATCAAAAATCAAGACCTTCTTTCTCAAGCTATCCCTTCTATTCTAAATGAGGATGACAACAAAAATCTATCTTGGATCCCTTCGAATCAAGAAATCAAAAAGGTTGTGTTTTCTTTTCATGGAGATAAGTCTCCTGGGCTAGATGGATTCCCTATGTTCTTTTTCCAGAACTTTTAGCATATTGTGGAGAATGATATCTGTAATGGAGTTAAGGAATTTTTTGGTTCAAGGAGGCTTCTAAAAGAACTCAATGCTACCTTTATCGTTCTTATTCCTAAGATCTCTGGAGCTAATTCACTTAATAAGTTCAGACCTATCAGCCTCTATAATTTTGTTTATAAGAGGCTTCTAAAAGAACTCAATGCTACCTTTATCGTTCTTATTCCTAAGATCTCTGGAGCTAATTCACTTAATAAGTTCAGACCTATCAGCCTCTGTAATTTTGTTTACAAGATTATATCTAAGGTTCTTACCTCTAGAATGCTGGATATTCTTCCCCACATTATTTCGGCTCAACAGAATGGTTTTGTCCCTGGTAGACAGATTCTGGATTCTATTATTTTTCTTCATGACAACATTCATTCTTTAACTGCTACTAAAAGATGGGGCTTTTTCTTAAGCTATGTCTAAGGCATATGATAGAGTGAATTGGCAATTCCTTTTCAGAATTATGAAATCTTTTGGGTTTGGGGAAAGGTGATTCAACTGTGTTCTCAGTTGACTGGAACTTCTACCTCTGCAGTTTTTATTAATGGATCCCCTTCCAGTTTCTTCAAAAGTACTAGAGGCCTAAGATAGGGGGTTCCCATCTCTCCTATCTTGTTTACTATCTTGGTTGAAAGTTTGGGTAGATTTATTATGAGAAATGTGGAAGAAGGGAAACTCAAAGGCCTTAAACCTTCATCTTCCAACATAACCTATACTCATGAACAGTTTGTCGATGATTCGATCACAATGGGAGAAGCTACCATTAGGGAAGCGAGAAACATGAAGAGTGTTATGCATTCTTATGAAACTGCTTCTGGTCAAAAAATAAATTGGGATAAGAGTTCTTCATTCTTTATCAATACCCCTGAGGATAGACAAAGAAGGATTGAAAGAATCCTTGGATGCAAAATTGTTGAGTTTCCTTCAACCTATTTGGGTTTGCCTCTATGCCTGAAGCCTTCGAAGAATTTCTGCATGAAGTTGGTTGATAGATTCAATACCAAGTTGACGGGGTGGAAAGGAGTCATCCTTAGCCAAGTGGGAAAGGTGGCGTTGCTTAAAGATACCCTTCAAAATTTTCCTATCTATGCCCTAAGTGTGTTTAAAATCCCCAGAAAGTTTGCGGAGGCAATTGAAAGAATTCAAAAAAAAATCTTATGGTCGGGAGTGGAAGATAAAAATAGAATCCCCCTTATTGCTTGGAATAATATTTGTACTCCTAAGGTGCATGGGGGTCTGGGACTAAGGAATATCTTAACTATGAATAATGCCTTGTTAGATAAACAAATTTGGAGAATGAAAGGGGAGGAAAGAGAATGGAATTTAATTTGGAAAAAGAAATACCTGTACATGCAACCATCTGAGGAAGAATTTATGGAAAAAACTTTTCTTTGTTGAAGGATCTGCAATTTGGAATGCAGTTCAAATGGCTAAAGATTGGGCAGTAGTTGGAAGAATGTGGAAATTAGAGAATGGGAGAATTATTAGATTTTGGGAGGACAGATGGCTTATGGATAAACTGCTAGAGGAAATTCCTATCCTTGAGGAATGGGAAGACTGGTTCAAAAGTAGGTATGGAGTCTTTGTTGATGAATAATGATGAACAACAGATACCCCAACAGGTACTGAGAGGGAGGGGGTGAATCAGTACAGGCAAAAACTTTCTCAACAACTTATCTAGTTAATGCAATACCAACTGGTTGTCACCATTACTGAACTTAACCATGGCAACACCGGTTAAACACAGTAAGACATTAGATACCATAAACTAATAAGTCTGATCACTTCAAATATGATCAATACTTGATATCAACTTTCCCCAAAAACATATGCATGTGGTATACTAGTAATACCAAAACCTATTAACCTTGCATGCATAATCTTTCAACCAAATACTTCAGAAGCATCACATGAAAAATGCATAACACATAACACACAGATTTTTCATGTGGAAACCCAAATGGGAAAAACCACGATGGGGATGAATACCCACAAGCTTGTTTTTGAACTCTTTTGAAGCTCGCCCTGTTAGCATCCTAGTCTGGTTAAAGACTTTACAATAAGATTCTACTAGGAACTAATTCTGTTAGAGATCACTCGGTTAAGGGATGGCTATATATCCTGTTAAAGATTGAAACCCTGTTAGAGGTTACAGTGCTAGAGGATTTGAAGAACTCAATGATCTCAAGTCACCTGGTTACAGGTTTTACAATAAGCCTATTAAAGCTACCCGATAAAGGGATTTTCCAACTATTGAAATGATTAGAAGACAACAGGTAAAACTTCTAATCTGATAATAGCACTACATGCCAAGGCAGATCCTCTTCATTTCCTCTACTCTACCATCACGCTCTGCAATTTTCCTCTTACTGGTCTGGCAAGTATCTCATCACTCAGATACACACAACATTTTCCAACAACTTTACAATAACAAACATCATCGACCTTATAGACAATAGATAGGTCAGTAGCATAAAGCCTAAGCATCTCAGGTTTACAACACAGGCGGTCCAATCCTGACCGTCCAAACACATTGCATAGAGCATTACAATTTCAGACATATCACAAGACAATTTGCGTCGTTCATTCTTCACCGCACATGGGAATCAGTAACCCATCATGCTTTCTTATCATACCACTAAGAAGAATGACCATTCCCAAGGTAGACTTCAAATGCAGTCGATCTTCTCATGCAAGATCCTCAAGGAAATCCTTCACGTGCACAAAGTTGACGTGGCACCTCGATCTCATTCACATCTCTTAGCTAACTCATCACAGAGTATCATCAGTTGCATCGCACATGCTGGATCACCAAAATGATAACCATAGAGCTGAGACTACCAACCGATAGTCACACTTAGTGAAACCCTGACACCGGTTCACTATATCTCTTCATGCCTCTTCATATCAGTTCACCAACTTCTTTCAATTTGCATACCAGTTCACTTACACTTATTGACATCAATGACAACATACATTATCATCATATCAACATGTCAGTTCATCATATGCCAATGATATCCAACAATCTTCCCCTTTGGCATTGATGGCAATACTGAGTGTAGCATTGCAACTGAAAACCTCATAGATCAGTGTATTTGCATTATCAAATATCTTCTCCTCGTACATCAAATATCCTCTCCCCATACATCAAATATCTTCTCCCCCTTTAACGACAATGCCAAAGTGGAGGCACAAGCTTCCAAAATCTACTATGCTTCTCCCCCTAAGGAGTAGCATCCTTCAACACATCAATCCTGAAAGATTTTTCACTGTAGTATTTGACTGATGCGGAGCACACAACTTTAAATGATTTCATGAAGGGGAAGAACCCCTAATTCACCTCTCAAATAGGTAAATGTAGTCTTCAGTAAGGGCTTAGTGAATATATCTGCTAGCTACTCCTTACTGGAAACATGTTGTAGTACAACCTCCTTATTCTGAACTTTCTCTCTCAAGAAGTGATATTTAATCTCAACATGCTTAGTTATAGCATGCAATACTAGATTCTTGGAAATATTTATTGCACTTGTATTATCACAAAATATATTCACCGGTTCAGATACAAGTACTTTGAAACCTTCCAATACATGCTTCATCCAAATTGCTTGAGTGCAGTTCATAAATGCTGCCACATATTCTGCTTTAGTTGTAGATTGGGAAATATAGCTCTTCTTCTTACTTGTCCATGATACTAATCTTCCTCTGAGAAAAAATGCTCTACCGATTGTGCTCTTCTAGTCATCCACATTACCTCCCCAATTAGCATCAGCATATACCTTGAGATTATAGTCACCATTATATGGATACCACAATCCATAATCACCTGTTCCTTTCAGATATCTAAGAATCCTTTTGACAACTACCAAGTGGGATTCTCTTGGATATTTCTGAAAATGATCTACTATGCCCACTACATGAGCAATATCTGGTTTGTTGTGCACCACATAGTGCAGTTTACCGATCATTGGTCGGTACTCCTTCTCATTCACCAGTGTTGAATCATCTTCCTTAGTCAGTTTATAGCCAATCGCCATCAATGTACCAACCGGTTTGCTTTCCTCCATGCCAAAAGTCTTCAATACCTCTTTGACATACTTGGACTGGGTAATAAAGATACCCTCTTTCATTTGTTGAATTTGTAAACCAATGAATAAATTTATTTCTCCTATCAAAGACATCTCAAACTCTTTCTTCATTTCATTTGCAAACGCATGACTCATTTTATCATCTCCTCCAAAGAGTATGTCATCCACAAACACTTCACTAATCAAAATCTGATCACCTTCTGATTTCAAGTAGATGTTGCTATCTTCACTTGTTCTCTGAAATCCAATCTTCACAAGATGAGAGTGTAGTCTTTCATACCACACCCTAGGTGCTTGTTTCAGTCCATACAAAGCTTTGTGTAACCTGCACACCATGTCACTATCTTCTGATAAGGAAAACCCTTTTGGTTTCTCTATATACACTTCCTCTTCTAGGATTCCATTCAGAAAAGTAGACTTCACATCCATTTGATAAACCTTAAATCCCTTAAATGATGCAAATGCAAGTAGCATTTGAACACCTTCTAATCTGGCCATAGGAGCAAAGGTTTCTCCATAGTCTTCTCCCTCCTCCTGAGTGCATCCCTTGCATAAAAGCCTAGCATTGTTCCTTAAAACTATGCCTTCTTCATTCAGCTTATTCCTAAAGACCCATTTGGTACCTATGACATTTTTATGTTATGGTCTGGGCACCAAAGACCATGTTGCATTCTTTTCTATCTGGTCTAGCTCCTCTTCCATTGCTTTAATCCAATCTTCATCTATAAGAGCTTCTCTGGAAGTCTTGGGTTCAAATTCAGAAATCATGCAAGAATTATCCGTCACTTTTCTTCTTGTGAGTATCCCTGCATCTTTATCTCCTATGATTTGCTTTGGATCATGATGCAGCTTCACATATCTAGGAATGGCTCTAGCCTGATCTTCTAGCTTTTCTTCTTCTTCTTCACTAACTTCTTCTTCTTCTCTCACTGCAACTTCTACCAGTATAGGAACACTAAGATCTTTACAAGTTTCTTTCTTAACCGGTTCCTAGAAGGCTATACCCAGTTCATCTTCCACTTTTTCGCTGCAAGTTTCCTTAGGTTCCTCAGGGGATTCATCAACCCTAACATTGATACTTTCAACAATTTTCTGAGTTCTATTATTGTAGCACTTGAAAGCTTTTCTCTTAGTGGAATATCCCAAAAATATTCCTTCATCACATTTTACATCAAATTCACTCAAATTCTCACCTCTCGTGATATAGTACTTACTACCAAACACTTTAAAGTAAATCACAGTGGGAGCTTTCCCGGTCCAATACTCATAAGGGGTTTTATCTTTTCCTTTCTTGATGAGTACTCGGTTCATAGTATAGACTGCAGTGCTCACCGCTTCTCTCTAATAGGTGTGAGCAACCTTTCCTTGGATCAGCATTGTTCTGGTCGCTTCAACTACAGTCCTGTTATTTCTTTCTGCTATGTCATTTTATTGTGGTGTCCTTGGGGCAAACAACTGCCTCTTGATACTATTATCTTCACAATACTTATTGAATTCATCATAAGTGAATTCTCCTCCTTGAACAATTCTCAAGCATTTTATCTTTTTACCACTTTCTTTCTCTACTAATGCTCTGAAAGCTTTGAACTTTCCAAATGCTTCAGACTTGTCTTTCAAGAATGTGACCCACATCATTCTTGAGAATTCATTAGTAAGAATCATAAAATACCTATCTCCCTAAATACTTCTAATTTTCATAGGACCACACAAATCAGCATGCACAAGATCAAGTAAATTTTCTACTGAGAAAGACTTACCTTTAAAAGTTGAGGAAGACATCTTCCCAAGTTGACATTCTCTGCACAAAGAATTCTTGGGTTTGTTCAACAAAGGTAATCCTCTTACCGCCTTGATCTTACCGGCTTTAACAATGTTGTCAAAGTTCATATGACATAGTCTCCTATGCCATATCCAGCTATCATCAAACTTAGCCATTAGACACTGACTTATCTTGGCATTCAACTGAAATAGGTTACCTTTGGTCTGCTTATCGGTGGCAATAAGTTCACCACTCTTCCCAATTATACTACAGACTCCTCTTTTGAATTCCAGAACTAGTCATTTGTCATTCAGCTGAGCAACACTCAATAGGTTATGCTTAAGACCTTCTACCCAGTAGACATCATCTGCACTGCTCTTTCCATTCAGCGAGATGGATCCTTTACCTTTCACCAAGCATGGTGCATCATTGCTGAATCTGACAACACCTCCATCATATTCCTCCAGAGATAGAAACTTTCTCTACTCACCAGTCATGTGGTGAGAACAACCACTATCAATTATCCACTCATTAGAGTTGTCAATGCGAGAGACAAGAGATTTCTTGTCAGACACTTCTTCCTTTACTGCTACAAACACTATGTCTTCATTTTCTTCATCAGTGACACCTTCATCCACAACAACTAGACAATTTCTTCTATTTCCTCCTTTATATTTTCTAAACCTCTCTGGTTTATCCTTATTGTCATTGTTAGGACAATAAGTAGCTATATATCCTATCTTATTGTAGGAAAAACATTTCAAAGGAATTTTACCTCTATATTTTCCAGTTCCCTTAGGAAGTCTTTTAGCAAGAAGAGCTTCAAACTCCATTATAATCTCTTCATCATCCATATCTCTGCATTGTCTGGATTCATAGATGGTACTAGTTTCTTTTCCTTTTCTTGATGGTACAGTATATGCTTTAAAGGTCGACTCAGTCTTCTGAACACTACCATCATAGTTATTCAACTCATATGTAGTTAACTTTGCAATGATAGAATCTAAGGATACCTTGGTTTTATCAATAGACCTTAGTTCTTGGATAGCAGCAACTCTGATTGCATAGATTAGTAACAATGATCTAAGGAATTTACTAACAACAATGGTATCATCAATAGTTCCACCAACGCTTTTGATATCACCAACCACAGTCTTAAACTTAATGTCATACTGTTGAATGGTTTCACCTTCAACCATCCTCATATCCTCAAATTTACCTCTAAGACTCTCTTCCTTATCTTGCTTTACATGCTCATCACCGCCATAGATGTTTTCTAGTGCATCCCATACATCCTTAGGTGTGTCCTTGTCTTGCACATCAATAAACTCAATATCTGACAGGCTGCTAATAAGGGCTTCCATGACTTGCCCATTTTCCTGAATCTCTCTCTTCCGATCATCAGTCAGAGTGCCAGTGGGAGTCACATAGGAATTCTCAACATATTTCCAGTGTTGAGCACCCATACTCTTGATGTAAATATTCATTATGTCCTTCCATATCTTAAATTTATCTCTATTAAACTTAGGACCTTCCCTCTTCATCATTACAACAGGATCTTTTACCTCAAGCGGTTAAGCTTATATCACCAAGGACCTAGAGGCACTCTGATACTAATTAATGAATAATGATAAACAACAGATACCCCAACCAGTACTGATAGGGGGGTGAATCAGTACAGGCAAAAACTTTCTCAATAACTTATCTAGTTAACGCAATACCAACTGGTTGTCACCATTACTGAACTTAACCATGCCAACACTGGTTAAACACAGTAAGACATCAGATACCATAAACTGATAAGTCTGATCACTTCAAATACAATCAATACTTGATATCAACTTTACCCAAAAACATATGCATGTGGTATACTAGTAATACCATAACCTATTAACCTTGCATGCATAATATTTCAATCAAATACTTCATAAGCATCACATGAAAAATGCATAACACATAACACACAAATTTTTCACGTGGAAACCCAAATGGGAAAAACCACGGTGGGGATGAATACCCACAAGCTTGTTTTTGAACTCTTTTGAAGCTCCCCCTGTTAGGAGCCTAGTCTGGTTAAAGACTTTACAATAAGGTTCTACTAGGAACCGATCCTGTTAGAGATCACCCAGTTAAAGGATGGCTATATACCTTGTTAAAGGTTTAAACCCTGTTAGAGGCTACCTCGCTAGAGGATTTGAAGAACTCAATGATCTTGAGTCACCTGGTTACAGATTTTATATTAAGCTTGTTAAAGCTACCCAGTAAAGGGATTTTCCAACTGTTGAAATGATTAGAAGACAACAGGTAAAACTTCTGATCTGATAACAACACTACATGCCAAGGCAGATGCTCTTCATTTCCTCTACTCTGCAATCACACTCTGCAGTTTTCCTCTTACTGGTCTAGCAAGTATCTCATCACTCAGATACACATAACATTTTCCAAGAACTTTAGAATAACAAACATCATCGACCTTATAGACAACAGATAGGTTGGTAGCATAAACCCTAAACCCTAAGCATCTCATGTTTACAACATAGGCGGTCCAATCCTGACCATCCAAACACATTGCATAGAGCATTACAATTTCAAATAGATCACAAGACAATCTGCATCGTTCATTCTTCACCGCACATGGGAATCAGTAACTCATCATGCTTTCTTCTCATACCACTAAGAAGAATGATCATTCCCAAGGTAGACTTCAAACGCGATCAATCTTCTCATGCAAGATCCTCAAGGAAATCCTTCACGTGCACAAAGCTGACGTGGCACCTCAATCTCATTCACATCTCTTACCTAACTCATCACAGAGTATCATTGATTACATCACACATGCTGGATCACCAAACCGATAACCATAGAGCTGAGACTACCAACCGATAGTCACACTTAGTGAAACCCTAACACCGGTACACTACATCTCTTCATATCGGTTCACCAACTTCTTTCAATCTGCATACCGGTTCACTTACACTTATTGACATCAATGACAACATACATTATCATCATATCAACATGTCATTTCATCATATGCCAATGATATCCAACATTTGTTAGAGACTACTAGAGAAATGGGAAGTGGGTTGAGTACAGCCAGCTTTGTCCGGGATTAAAATTTCTAGAGATTCTGCTTTCTTCTAAAAATTTTAGGGACAACGTTGAGGATTGTCTAATTTGGAGGGAAACTTTGGATGGAAAATATTATGTGCCTTCAGTAGTGTCTATCCACAACAAAGTTCCGGACGAGACCCCTTTGTGGGCTAAAGTGTGGATAAAGAAGTTCAAGCCCAAAATTAATATCTTCTTTTGAATTTTTATCCAAAATAAGGTGTTAACCCTTGATAATCTCCATAAGTGTGGATTTGTTTTTCCTAATAGGTGGTCTCTTTGTTGTAGGGAGGAGGAGTTTTCTTGTCATATCCTCTACCAGTGTATTTTCAGTCAGGAAATCTGGAATATTATTTTTAGCAGGTGGAAGTTGAGCTAGGTTTTCCCAAATTCTTTGGAAGAGTTCTAGCAACAATGGTATTGTCCTTCTTCTAATTTTAAGAATGTTGAGCTTTGGAAACTTACTCTCCCTAATGTAATATGGAACATCTTAAAGGAGCGTAATGACAGGATTTTTAGGGATTAAAGTACCAATCCTGAAGTGTTGGTGGATAAAATCTATAGAGGGATTTTTGAATGTCTAAATGGAACTGATCATGGTTTGGCTGCTAAAGAAGATTTTATTGAAAGATGGAATTTATCCATTAATAGAATCAATGTGGATAAGGGTAGGGAAGGTCTTGTTTGGTGCTTTCCTTCTCAGGGATGGATTAAGGCCAATTTTGATGGGGCGTCTAAGGGGAACCTGAGGAAAGCTGGTTATGGGGGCATTGTCAGGAATTTTGCTAGAGGTTGCATTGTGGCAGTTGTTGGCCGCTTGGGTAATCAAACAAGTCATTATGTTGAAGCATCAACAACTTTCAACACTTTGATTATTGCAAAAGATATTAATCATGATAATCTATGATTGGAAGGAGACTCACTTAACATAATTAAATGCCTCAAGGGAGAAATTGAGCCTTCATGGACTATAGAAAATATTATTTTTAAAGCTAGAGAAATAATGGCTAGCTTTAAATCTATTATTATAGAACATGCCTTTAGAGAAAAAAAATGGGGCCGTGGATGGGTTAGCGAACTTTGGCATAAATTTTGAAGCTCAATGTATATGGAATGGGGAAGTTAATATGGATTTTAATATTAAAGAACTTATCAGAAAGGACAGATTCATGGGGAAAGAGGGATCGCACGATTAATCATGAATGTTGTAATGAGTAATATTCAAATATTTAGAAAGGTAATGATGACACATTAGAAGGGTAGAGTCTTAATGAAGAATATTAATTCTCCGCACACTTTGTGGGTATGCATTTTAAAAAATTTGAGTGTCATTGGGAAGAAAGCTATGAAGCTGGAGAAGAAGAGAAATTATAAATCAAAATCTAAAATGCGGGGAGATCTAAGAAGAGAGGAACCTAATAATATTTCTGCATGGAAGGAGATGCCTAAGGTTTGAGCAAAGCTGGAGAAATGATTCATGATGAATTTTATGGAAAAGTTGGTCGACTATGATAAAGGCAGAGTTAACCTAGCGGTAACCAAAGTCATTGAAAACTGGATAAACGGCTCCTTCAAAATTCATGGTGTTAGGTTTAAGTTGGATGCAGATCTTATTGTGATGGTTATAGGTATGCCCCACTCTAGTCTTAACTTTTTTAGAGACTTGAAAGTGTCTAATAACGTAGTTAAGCTTTTTCCATGTAAAGAGAAGGAGAGAGCGAAAATAGGAAAAGCTACGAGGGGTATTATGATGCTTCCAATATTAAGAAAATTTTGGGTTGTGTGCTTAATGCAATTATGGAATATATTATTGTGGAGGGTCATTTTACCAAGGTCCACACATACCATTTTTTTCTTTTAAATCATTTTAGACATGAGAAGAGGATTTATGTGTCATATTACCTATTTGGGTCTTTGTCAAGGTCTCTGAATAAGCACAGCAAAAACCCTTCTTCGCCTATGCTTCATTGCGGCCTTATTTTGCTCATTTATGAGCATTGCAAGATTCTAGCTATCTAGGAAAATAAGAGATTATCGGTATCACCGAGGAAAGGAAAGAGGAAGATGGAGGAAGGTGGGCCTAGCAAGGATGAGGGGACTCAGAGCAAAAAAGGTAAATAAGCTACTATGGAGAAAATTCCAAAGGACAAGGATTCAAAGGATATTGGAAAAGATGGAAGTGAGATGGAGACTAATAAGTCTAAAGAAGAGGAGAGCTGGAAGGAAGAGGAAGTGGGGGAAGAGGAAGGAGGAGCGGAGGAAGTCTCTGATCAAAATAGTCTGACCCACAGTGTGAGCATAGGAATTGTTAACAGCCAGCCTATGGAGGAGCAGGACAAGATTAATGAGGAAAGGGAAATGGAAATTAAGTAGGAGAAGGACAAGGAAACTGAGTAGGAGAAGGACAAGGAGAATTCAAGTAGGGATCGGGATAAAGATGGAGAGGGGATAATTTTGGACAAACTCAAAAACTAGTTTGAGGCTCGTATGGGTTTTGCCAGGTGGGTTTATGAAGGAATAAAGAATCTGGAAAAAGTTGATGGGCAGCAGAAAGAGAAAGGGAAGAAAGCTGAAATAAACCAGGAACAGTGGAATAAAGGAATGGAGGAAAAAGTGGAGAAGCTGGAAGCTCATATTGGTAATCTAGAGGAAGGAAAAACAGCTATGAAAAACTTTCTACTAATTATTGATATTCTCTCCTCCGTGATTAAGAATTTTGAGGAAATTACCAAGTTCCTTGATGGTTCCAGCACCCCCAAACCTATCGTGGATCTAGATATTGATGAGGATGCTATCGAGGTAGGAACAGTGGAAATTTCTCCTGGTGGTGTGGCAAAAAGAACATGGGCAAGCATGAAAAAATCTGTGGTGGCCTCTTCCAAGGATATCCCTAAGCTTAGGGATAATATTAAAGATTTGCAAGGGATTAGCATAAATTTGGCTAATGCCCTAAAAAACATTAAGTAATTTGTTTTCTATCTCTTTTCTGTTATGGTAGGATGTGGTTGGTTTTGTTGGGCTTTTTAACTGATTTTTGTCCATAACTGTGCTGGTTTTTTGGCAGTTTGTCTTTTCTTGTTGCTTAATGATACTATCTTTTAAGGATCTTTTGTAAAGGGTTTCGGGATCCCTTCAAAACCTACTTTTCTGGTAATAAAAAATAATTGGAGAAACAATCTCAGCAAAATTAATTCCATTTTTCTATGTAAATCCTTTAACAACTAGCCTGACTTTAAATCTATGCTTACCTCCATATTCATCTTTCAATCTATAAACCCATTTGTTTTGTAAATCCTTTTTACCTACAGGCAACTTACATAATTTCCAAGTCTGATTTTTGTGTAAGAAGTCCATTTCTTCTTTCATGGCAAGCTCCCATTGAACGTTTGTATCCACCTACATAGCTTCATCATATCCTTCTGGTTCACCAACATCTGTTAACAAAATAGAATACAAAGAGGGAGAGAACCTATCAGGAGGTCTACTTAGCCTTGTTGATTGTCTAACATTCACTGGAGTTTGTGGTATTTTTGGTTGTTGTTGCAGAGCATGAAGAACCACTTGAACATTACTATCTAGAATATCATATAGCACAACAAAATCATTTTCTTTCTTCTCATGTTACTAAAACTGATCTTTGTACAATACCTTCTCATTTAATACAACATCCCCGCTTGTCACAATTTTTCAGATTTTTAACATCCCAAAGCCTATACCCAAATTCATCAATGTCATATCCAACGAAAATACTTTTTTTTGAATTTGCATCCAGCTTGGTTCTATTTTCAAAATCTACATGTGCAAATGCTTCACATCTGAAGGTTTTGAGAAAAGAATAACTCACCTTCTTACTTGTCCATGCTTCTACTGGAATACTATAGCCCAAAGGAGCTGAAGGACCTCTATTAATTAAATATAGTAGTATTGACAGCCTCTGCCCACATGTTTAAAGGCATCCCAACATGCAATCTCATGCTCCTTGAATGCTCCCTTATTGTCCAATTCATGCACTCAACCACTCCATTTTCCTGTGGAGATCTTGGAACCATTTTCTGCCTACAAATTCCGTTAATGGAGAAATAATCTTCAAATTATTTGTTGCAATACTCACCACCATTACCAGATCTAAGACATTTTAATCTTTTATCTATCTCATTTTCAACCAAGCTACTCAATTTCTTAAATGTTTCAAATACATCATATTTCTGCCTAAGGAAGTAAACCCAAACCTTCCTAGTTGCATCATCTATGAATGTAACATAATACCGAGAGCCACGGAGGGAAGATACCTGAGCCGGTCCCCATACATCTGTATGCACAAGCTCCAACTTTTCATCTTTCTTTTGCTTCCCATCCTTGAAAAAACTAACTCTCTTTTGTTTGCAAATACACACAACTTTCACAGAAATCCATATTAATGCATTTCAAACTTGATAAAACCTTTCTAGAATGAAGTACCCTCATAACTATTCACTCATATGGCCAAGTCTATTTTGCCACAGTGTTGTGTTAGAACCTACAACAACTGTTTTAGTTTCGTCCCACAAATCCGCAACAACTGTTCATGAAAGTGTCTGGGTTTTCTCTACAACAACTAAAGTAGAAGGAGCAATATGACCTGTACAAAGATATAAGGTGCCTACTTTCACACCTTTTTCTACTATCAAGGAACCCTTTGAAACCTTCCAATTTTTATCATTAAAAGTAATTGTGCAACCTTCATCACCTAGCTGCCCTACTAAAATTAAATTCCTACTAAGCTTTGGAACATGCCTTACCTCTTGTAGTAGCCAATGATTCCCATTTTGCAACTTAATCTTAATTCTTCCCTTTCCAACAATCTGACAGGGTTCATTATCTCCCAAATAAACCAGCCCAAAATCCCCTTGGACATAATAAAAAATAAACTTCTATGGGGGAGCATGAAATGAAGCCCCTGAATCTAAAACCCATGAATCATCGGCATTATCTAGGGAAAGAATCAAAACATCTTCTTCAGATTTGTTACTTGCCATGTTTGCCTCCTTATTACCCTCTTTTTTGTCTCCTTTATTCTTCTGAGACCAACAATCTTTCTTCAGATGACCTGGTTTCCCACAATACCAACAATTTTTTGGTCCTTTGGATTGGGATCTCTTGTCCTTTGATTTTCCTCATGACTTCCCACGACCTCCAAAACCTTTTCCTCTCTCCTTTGGTCTACCCTTGCTTTCTGCATTCAAAACACTACCTGATGTGGATCCACCTGAGATTTTCCTACGAATTTCCTCACTCACAAGAACACCAACAACATCATCAAATTTTAAGGTATTTGTACCAAAAACAGAGTTACTAACCGTCATTACCAAACCGTTCCTGCTTTCAGGCAAAGAAGATAATATCAAGAGAGCCCTAACTTCTTCATCAAAATTTACCTTTAGAGAAGACAAATGACTGGTAATCGTATTAAATTCATTTAAATGATCTATCATAGATCCACCTTCAACCATCTTCAGATTAAATAGACACTTCATGAGAAATACCTTATTTGAGGTTGAGGATTTTTCATACAATTTAGCCAGTGTCGACATCAGTTTTGCAATCGTCATTTCTTTTGTTATATTGAATGCTACAGATAGTGTCAGGAATAGCCGAATGGTTTCGAGTGCCTTTTTGTCCAAAATATTCCAATCCTCATCACTCATTGTGCCTTTCTTGGTTGTTCCTTCCAACGGCCTCAAAATTCAAGAATGAAGGCAAAGCTCCAACCTGGAGAAATTAAAGTGATGACCAAGAAAATCGATGAAGCGCAACAAACCAATCCAAAAATCCAACAAATTTGAATCCAAGCTTGATCAATCAAAACCAAAAATCTTCAAACCAAAATTCTTAGAGATGACAACCCCCGACAACACACAACAAAATCCAATAAATAGAAAAATTAAACCAAACAATAGAAATATGTCATTCAATGAAAATAAAGTATTAAAATATATTTCTTACCAACCCTATACAAATACCAAGGCAAAAATATAAAATATTTATTTAATTAACTTACCACAATATCTCAGCCAATAGCAAAATAAGGTAGGTAGAATAAATAATATATCAATTAACACAAAAGGGTAAATAGGAAAATAATATAATCAACCAATAAATAATTTAAACCATGGACACAATTAAATATAAAAGTCTGTAAAATAACCAAGGGTGTATAAACAAATACCCAAATTAATATTAAAATCTCAACTATATAAATGGATAATAATTTCAAAAAACTCAATTAATAAATAAGTATCAAATAAGCCTGGACAGGTAGCAGAGTTGGCTTGGACCGTGGGTTTGCTCCCCATTGGTCTCAGGTTCGACTCTGAGGCTTGGATTCAACCGATGGGCTTGGCTGATGGGCTTCTTAGCTCATCTCTAGGGACTAGTCTTGCCTCAGCTTGCCCCATAATGGGAAACCAATGTCACTGGGCTGAGTCGCAGGGATACCCTGGGTGACTAAAAAAAAAAAGTATCCAATAACCATTAAATCAATAATATAAAATATAAATTCCAATATTAATCTCTCATTAATATTAAATACTAATATCAAGTATTTATT
Source organism: Cryptomeria japonica (assembly GCF_030272615.1). Lineage (NCBI taxonomy): Eukaryota > Viridiplantae > Streptophyta > Pinopsida > Cupressales > Cupressaceae > Cryptomeria > Cryptomeria japonica. The sequence continues at coordinate 348,776,490 of NC_081405.1, read as the reverse complement.
TAATTTATTATTATAAACTTGTTAGATATTGGTTGGTGTGTTGTCATTGATGTCAACATATTCTTTTGTGTATTCTATACTTCCACTGTTGCAGTTTGGTTGGATGAATTGGTTTAGCCTATGTGTTGCAGATGAGATGATGCGGTTTAAAGGGTTTCTAGTATGTTGTTTGTAGATGGTTTATTTCCATTTGCAGAGGTCCATATAATTTTTTGATCGATTTTGGCGATCCGGTATTGAGGACATTCAATTGTTTGTGTTATTCGATATTCTGGATTATACTCCATATTGCTCTAGAATCGCTATATCTTTTGTCACGGATGTGTGGGATGTGTTCTGGACATTGATGTGTGTCCTCAGTTTGTTTGGCTCATGATTTGGATATCCACAAGCAAATCTTTCAGGTTGACAGTCAGTTGTGATGGTGTTCTTAAGCTCCGATAGAGTGATGATGATGATTCTAGTAATCCGAGTTTTTGCGGTTGTTTTGGTGCAATTGACATTGCTTGTGAATGTCTCTAGATTGTGTTCTATGTGTATTGGTGGTCCGCATTGATTATTGTACATGTTATTGAAGATTTTCTTTGTCTGGTGACATTCTTCGTGTTATGCGACATTCTTGGTGGCTGGAGCTTGTTGCGGAAGATGGAGGCGTGATTGTTGGAGGTGTTTCATATTCATGGTATTGATTTGGGTTTAGACTATGTCTTAGCTGACATCGTTTTGGTTTGCATGTATTATTGTAATGTGTGAGGATATTATTTTATAATTTGGATTGAGGGTTTGTATAAATAAATGTAATAATGATGTAAGATGTATGTCTGCATTGTATTTGCGAGTGTATGATTGAGTAACAAATGATTTGATCTTCTGAAAGTGTGAAGGGGAGAATAAGTGTTGCAGATTAGGCTACGTGCTTAACTGAAACTATACTCAAGCATATGGAGATGCTATTTTCATAGTTCATGTAATCCAGATTGTTGTCCAAATGCTTTTGTAAGTCAGTGAGACTTTCTGTAAGGCGGTGAGTCTTCCCTTAAGGTTGTAGCCTTTTTGAGTTTCTTATTTTGAGCAGTGAGCTCTAGGCAGTGTGCTTAATGCATGTGCATTCCCCATTGTAATATTTTCATTTACTCCTAACAGGGTATTATCTCATTGTGGTAGGTTCCCACTGTGGTTTTTCCCTTAACCAAGTTTTTCAAGTCAAAAATCTTGGTGTTATGTGTGTTATTAATGTGGATTTGTTTCATGTTTTAATTGTTAATTATCATATCTATTTTGAGGTTTATGTTGCAGTGAGTTTTTATGCAAATTGATTCACCCCTATTAGAATTCATGAAATGTGAATCCCACAAGCCCATATCTCTTCTGCAAGAATCCCTGTCACACATAAAGAGAGAATTCAAGATAATAATAATGAAATTGATTGAATTGCTTTGAAATTGCTTGAGTTACAATGAAGGATGTGACATCCTTATAAAAAAATCCAACTCTAAAGATAGAAACCCTAAATGGTGGAGTTAAATTAATTAATATTTATCTCGTTGATAATTAATTAATATTTATCTCATTAGGAGTTAATTAATATTTATCTCGTTAGATAATAAATTTAACGAGATAAATAATATTAAGGATAGTTTTCATTATGCATGGAATTAAATCGTTGGTGGCCAGCAGACTTCTATTGATGGCGGTCAATAGGTTATTGTCATTGGCGGCTAGATGTCCGCCAAGCCGCTGGGCGGTCCAATTTTATTTTATTTTTTTAATATTTTTTTTACAGGGTCATACGGTACAGACTTTATGACCCAGAGATCAAATTGATTTTGCCTCAGAGGTCCCCATCACCCAATATAGGCAAATTATATATTAAAATTTGTCTGAAACGCCTTCTGAAACCAATGACAAGGTCCATTTGGGACCAAAATGCTCCAAATTTTTAGGTACCCTCTAGAATAGAGAAAACCCTCAAACTTCGAACCCTTGCAAAATGAAATCCGTGTATCCGATTTCAGTGAAACAAAAGGTAATTCTAACTTTCTCAATCCTTCTATAACCAATCGTGTGCTCCACTAACCCAAGATGAACAATTTACTGTGTATGTAAATAATCTAAAAACAAAAGTGAACATGAATCTTCAAATCTAGAGCTCTAATACCATGTTAGAATTTGTGAAATGTGAATCCCACAAGACCAGTTACCTTCTACAAGAATACTTGTCACACATAAAGAGAGAATTGAACAACAAAATAATTGAAGACAATAACAATGAAATTGATTAAATTGCTTTGAAATTGTTTTCAAATTGCTTGAGTTACAATGAAGGATATGACATCCTTATAAAGAAATCTAACTCTAAAGATAGAAACCCTAAATGGTGAAATTTACAAGATAGACTGAGAGTTAAAACAAAATGCATGAATTAGTCATGTATGAACAAATAGCATAATAGACTAATTAAATGCATGAAACTCTCTAGATCTTAACATAGTTTGCTTTTCCTAGTTTGCATTATGCATGGAGATAAATACTAATTAATTGTCCTTAATTAATTAATTAACTAAATAATAAATGCCAATAATTAATTACTAATTAAGGCATAGATTATTTAGTGAATTAATTCAATAAAGTGAATAATTAATGTATGAATTATTTACTCCAACACCCCCCTGAACACAAAAGTGGGGAGAGGAAAAAAATATGTAGGAAAAAAGAATGCAAAGATGAATGCATGATGGGTCCCAACATAAAGCCTGATGTGGTACCCATGAACAAACATTCAAGTTTCTAAAAAATGGAGCAAAGGAGAAAACCCAGGGGGGGGGGGGGGAAATCCTCTCCAAAAGAGAAACAAAAAGGAGAAAACCTAATGGGAACAAAACTCCTCTCCAAAAGAGAAACAAAAGACAAGCATGAAGAAACATTCAAGCATGAAGATGTTGCAAACTCTATCGTAGAAAGACTGCTATGATGTTGAAAAGGAACCTCTAGAAATAGGAATGCAAGAGTGTCCATATGGTAAGTATTCTATTTCATTGAAATGCATGGGTAACCAGCCATTTCATCTTCTTAGTACATAGGAACAAGTACTAAATACATAGAACCTCCAACATGAAACCAAGGAAGTATTAGCTCCAATAGTAGAACCCCCCCCCCCCATAATGCTGACAAGGGAGAGGAAGGACAAGTACATTGAATCTGAATGCTTTTCTCCATGATGTTGGAAAAAGTACAAATTTGAGACAAGAAAGGTGGAGCTCGAATCATAGGAAGGAAGGATAGGACTAGAAAAGGCATTGTTGACTTTGGAAGGAAGATACAATGGTCTGGTAAACAATCTACAAAAAATGGACTTGAGATCTGGATAGAGCTCTAAATTATCTTTCCGACGATATCTCATTTGTGAAAAACAGAGTCTGGATGCACAAGATATGCCCCCGGGAGTGCAAACACCAACTTCAGACTTCAACTGGAAAAAAATCCTACAAAATGGAAAAAAAAACCTCCATATCTAGATTAGGCTCAGAAAGACATTTCCAATGATATATGGTTTTCCCAATTTCGCCTCAGTATGCTCAAGTTAGAGAGAAAAAACCAAGCCCCTATCAATAGGCCTAGGAGAAAAATATGTCCCCCCACCCCACCCACCCCCCCTTGGTGGTTGGGTGGTGGCTCCTTGGTGGAGTGGAGTTGAGGTGGTAGGAGGGTGGAGCTCTGATGGGCTACATGAGCAATGGTTTGTTAAATTGTTTACGACCAATAGATTGCTGCCATTGGCAGCCAGCCTGGCCGCTATCGCTCGTAATCAGTAGGTTGTTGCCACTGGCGGTTTACTGACCGCTGGGCGGTCCAAATTTTTTATTTTTTTAATTTTTTTACGAGGTCGTATGGTACAGACTGTATAGCCTATAAATCAATATTTTTTTTCCTTAGAGATTCCTATCACCCAATATAGGAAAATTATATATCAAAATTTGTCTGAAAGGCCTTCCGAAACCAATGGCGAGGTCCATTTGGGCCCAAAATGCTCCGAATTTTCAAGTACCCTCTGGAACAGAGAAAATTCTCAAACTTTGAACCCTTGCAAAATGAACTCCATGTATCCGATTTCAACAAACAAAAAAAAGGCAATTTTGACTTTCTCGAGCCTTTCGAAACTAATCGTGCTCCAAATTAACCCAAGATGAACAATTTGTTGTGTATGTAACTAATCTTCAAAAAAAGCGAACAACAATCTTTAGATCTAGAGCTCTGATACCATGTTAGAATTCATGAAATGTGAATCCCACAAGCCCAGTTATCTTCTGCAAGAATACCTATCACACATAAAGAGATGGTTGAATAGAAAAATAATTAAAGACAATAACAATAAAATTGATTGAATTTCTCTGAAATTGCTTGAGTTACAATGAAGGCTATGACATCCTTATAAAGAAATCTAACTCTAAAGATAGAAACCCTAAATGGTGGAGTTTACAAGATAGACAATGTTAAAACATAATGCATGAATTAGTCATGTATGTACAAATAACATAATAGACTAATTAAATGCATGAAAATCTCAAAATCTAAACATAGTTTGCTTTTCCCAGTTTGCATTATGCATGGAGATAAATATTAATTAATTATCCCTAATTAATTAGTTAACTAAATAATTAATTAATAATTAAGGCATAAATTATTTAGTGAATTAATGCAATTAAGTGAATAATTAATGTGTGAATTATTTAATCCAAAATCTCCCCCCTCTCAATTTTTTGCATTGTTGCCAACAATTGGTATCAGAGCTAGATCCTTCGGAAGAAGCTTGATCACTTGAAGAGATCCGGGATGGCAACCTTTGCTTTCAACAAGGATAGTCTGAGATTTGATGGAACAAACTACACTCTCTGGAAAAGTCGGATGCAATGTCATTTGAGATGCATTGGAGAAGAGTATGGGAAGATTACTAAGAATGTATATAATATTCCTCATAATGGTCCTACTCTGGATGAGATAAAGGAAGAAAAATACTGTAGTCACATAAATCTGTCCACTTAATTAAATGAATACTAAGTATTCATTTAATTAAGTGGACAGATTTATGTAATGAATACTTAGTATTCATTTAATTAAGTGGACAGATTTATGTGACTACAAATACAATATCAGAGCTAAGAAAGCATTGTTGAGTGCCTTATCAAATTATGGGTTGACTAATGTGATGGAATTAGAGACTTCTCATGAGATCTGGATAAAGTTGGAGACCTTGCATGAAGGTGATAGCCATGTGAAGATTGCTAAGTTGCAGAGCTTGAAGGGCAAATGTGGGAACCTGAAGATGGGTGAAGATGAGAACATTATCTTTAATGCAGAAAGTAAATGAGCTTGTGTGTGGAATCAGATGTGTCGGTGGAGTATTAGAAGAATCTAAGATTGTTGCTAAAGTATTGAGATCCTTGCCTCCTGCTTGCAAACATAAAGTTGTTGCTATTGATGAGATCCAAACTGTGACAAATGTGACAAGAGACATGTTGATTGGTAAGCTTGTTGCTTTTGAGTTGAGTGAGTTTGGAGACTCTCTTCCTATGACTGAATCTACATTCAAAGGTATTGTTTCTGGGAAGCAGAGATATGATCCAAGAGAAATTTCTACAAGAGTATCTAGATATGAGAAAGAGATGAAAGAGATGGAAGATGAAGAAAGAGATCTTGAGGAGTTTGAAGCACTTATTGCCAAAAGATTGCCTAAAGGTGTCGGTAACTATGAAGGAAAGTTACCTCTTAAATGTTTTTCATGCAATAAGATAGGAGATGGAAGATGAAGAAAGAGATCTTGAGGAGCTTGAAGCTTGCCTAAAGGTGTCGGTAACTATGAAGGAAAGTTACCTCTTAAATGTTTTTCATGCAATAAGATAGGACATTTTTCATAAAGATGTCCGAAAAGAGATAGAAATTATAAGAAGCCATTTAAACCATATAAGCGTAAGTATCAAAAGAAGTGTTATTATGTTGTTGATGAAGGTGTAACAGATGATGAGTCGGATAAGAGAAATTTAGGAGATGAATTTGTGTTCATTTCTATCAAGGAAGATGATCTTGTATCTACAAATTCTACAAGTTGCATTAATGAGGAGAAAGCTTTAGCTACTAAAGTTGAGGGGAAAGATGAATGGATAATTGATAGTGGTTTCTCTCATCATATGATAGGAAATAAGAGTAAATTTGTAAACTTGGAAAAGTATGATGGTGGTATAGTAAGATTTGGTGATAACAAATCTTGTGTAATCCATGGTAGAGGCTCTATTTCTCTTGATGGTAAGCACAATACTGATGATGTGTTGTATGTTGAAGGTTTAAGGCATAATATTTTGAGTGTTGGATAGATGGTTGGTAACGGATATAACTTGCAATTCAAGAATAACAAATGTGAGATCTTGAGTAGCTCCAAAACTAAGATTGCATCAGGAACAAAGACTAAAGGTAATATCTTTCACTTGAATGCTGGTGGTAAAAGTTGTTTGATTACTCAGATTGATTAAAGTTGGTTATGGCATAAAAGGATGTGTCATGTAAATTTTGATTATTTGGTTAAGATAAGTTTTAATCAACCAGTGAGAGATCTACAAAAGTTAGTAAATCCTTCTAATCCGGTATGTAAGGAATGTTAATTAGGGAAGTAGACAAGAGTTACTTATAAGAGAAAATAGTATAATTCTAATGGATTGTTGGATCTTGTGCATACTGATCTGTGTGGTCATTCTAGAGTGAGAAGCTTACAGGGTGACATGTATTTCATGTTTTTGATTCATGATTATTCAAGAATGATGTGGGTTACCTTCTTAAGGGAGAAATCTAAAGCATTGGAGAAGTTCAAGATTTTCAAGGCTAGAGTTGAAACTGAGACTGGATTGAAGCTGAATTGTCTAAGATCTGCCAGAGGTGGAGAATTCACTTCTGGTGAGTTTAATTCATATTGTAAAGAGAATGGAGTTAAGAGACAATTATCTACCCCTAGGACTCCACAACAAAATGGTGTGGTAGAGAGAAAGAATAGAACAGTTCAAGAAGCTGCTAGAACCATGTTGATTGAAGGAAATGTTTCACATGTGCTTTGGAGAGAATGTGTGAGTACTATAGTATACACTCTTAACCTGGTAAATGTCAAAGGTGATATTGGTAAGACTCCTTATGAGTTATGGTTTGGTCATGCTCCTATTGTTGGATATTTCAGAATTTTTGGTAGTAAATGCTATATCAAAAGACATGAAGATCTTGGAAAGTGTGATGCTAGATGTGATGAAGGAATCTTTCTTGGTTATTCTACTAAAAGTAAGGCCTACTGATGTTATAATAAAATATTGAGGAAGATGGTTGAAAGTGCTAATGTGAAGGTTGATGAAGGAAACATAAGACAGATCAAATCTTGCGGATATGATTTTGATGATTTGGATGCTAGTTCAGATAGAAGAAAGCAAGTGAAGACCCAAAGTAAAGTTCAGATTGCTCTGGAAAAGCTTGAGAATGAAGGTTCAGATGCTTGTGCAGAAGAAAGAATTCAAGAGCATGAAATTAAATAAAATCCTCAAACAACCAAGTATGTGAGGTTGAATTATTTTGAAAATAAAATTATTGGTGATACGAATAAAGGTGTGATGACTAGAAGAAGACTTGCTGAAGAAATTTGTTTAATTTCTAAGATTGAGCCTAAGAATGTTGATGAAGCTTGTAAAGATGAAAATTGGATTAAGGCCATGGAAGAAGAATTGAATCAGATTGAGAAAAATAATACATGGATTCTTGTTCCTAGACCTAAGGATAAAAATGTAATTGGAACTAAATGGGTATTCTGGAATAAGTTGAATGAATGGGATGAAGTTGTTCGGAATAAAGTCAAACTTGTGTGTAAAGGATATTCCCATATGGAAGGAATTGATTATGAGGAGACTTTTTCTCTGGTAGCTAGAATTGAAGTTGTTAGATTATTTCTTGCCTATGTCACTCACAAAGATTTAAAGGTTTATTAAATGGATGTCAAATCAACTTTTCTTAATGGTGAATTAGAAGAAGAAGTCTATATTGAGCAACCAGATGGATTTCAGCTGATAGATGAAAAGGACATGGTTTGTCAGTTGAAGAAATCTTTGTATGGATTGAAGCAAGCCCCTAGAGCTTGGTACGCCAAATTGGATACGTATTTGATGAAGATTGGATTCAATGAAGGTGTTGTTGACAATAATCTTTATTTCAAAATTGATCAATATCACATTTTGATTGTTGAAGTTTTTGTTGATGACATTTTCTTTGGAGGATATGATTGCCTATGTAAGAGATTTGTTGAAGAGATGCAGAATGAATTTGAGATGTCTATAATTTGTGAGATGAAATTCTTTTTGGGATTGAAAATTACTCAATTGGATAAAGGTATTTTCATATCTCAGTCTAAGTGTGTGAAGGAATTGTTGAAGAAATTTGGTTTTGATGACTCTAAACCTCCATAATGTTATTTCCTTATCTACTACAAAGGATGAATATATTGCTACTGCTAGCAATTGTACACAGGTAATTTGGATGAAGTGAATTTTGAAGGATATAGGAGTTATTTATGATGAGCCTATTTCTTATACTGTGATAATTCAAGTGCTATCAATATTTCAAAAATCCGGTGTTGCATTCCAAAACAAAGCATATATCAATCAAGTTTCATTTCTTGAAAGAGAAGGTGAATAAGAAAGAAGTCATATTGGAGTATTTATCTACAAAGGAATAAATTACAAATATCTTTATGAAACCTTTGCCTAAAGATACTTTTGAGTATCTCAAACAGAAGTTAGGGGTGATTGCCCCTCCTGATGAGAACTAAGATGCATGGATTTGCATCAGTCCGATGAACTTCACATAGATATTTTATGCTCCAGATTGATGAGTGAGGATACTATTTGGGGGGAGTAGTTAGTGTTGGTGTTCAGTTCAGATGATTTGTGAAGATAATTCAAAGGGGAGGGAATCTCGATTCTTGAGCCTTTCTCATTGATGTCAAAGGGGGAGAGAAGCATGTGAAAAACCCTGAAGTATTTTGAGTTTTTGATTTTGAGGGAGTTTGTTATGAGTTGTTTATTCTTTCCATTGATTATTTTTCACATTCATATGTTTCCATCAATGCAAAAGGGGGATATTGTTGGATATTGGTTGGTGTGTTGTCATTGATGTCAACATATTCTTTTTTGTATTCTAGTGTTGCAGTTTGGTCGGATGAGTTGGTTTAGCTTGTGTGTTGCAGATGAGCTGATGTGGTTTAAAGGGTTTCTGGTATGTTGTTTATAGATGGTTCATTCCCATTTTTAGAGGTCTACATGATGTTTTTTTGAGTTTGGTGATCCGGTATTGAGGATGTTATTCAATTGTTCATGTTATTCAATATTCTGGGTTATGCTCCATATTGCTTCGGAATCGCTATATCTTTTGTTGTGGATGTGTGGGATGTGTTTTGGACATTGATGTGTGTCCTCAATTTTTTTGGTTCATGATTTGGATATCCACAAGCAAATCTTTTAGGTTGAAAGTCACTTATGATGGTGTTCTTGAGCTTCGATAGAGAGATGATGATGATTTTGGTAATTCAAGTTTTTGCGGTTGTTGTGGTGCAATTCATGTTGATTGTGTATGTCTCTAGATTATTTCCTATACATATTGGTGGTCTTCATTGATTATTGTGTGCGTTATTTGAATATTTTCTTTGTCTGATGGTGTTCTTCATGTTATGCGACATTCTTGGTGGTTGTAGTGTGTTGCAGAAGATCAAGGCATGATTGTTGGAGGTGTTTCATATTTACGTTATTGATTTGGGTCCAGACTATGTCCTAGCCGACATCATTTTGGTTTGCATGTATTGTTGTAGCGTGTGAGGATATTATTTTATAATTTGTATTGATGGTTTAGCCAACCTTGAAATTAAGGTTGAGGGTTTGTATAAATAAACATAATAATCATGTAAGATGTATGTTTGTGTTGTATTTGCAAGTGTATGACCGAGTAAGTGTGAGAACAAGTGATTTAATTTTTAGGAAGTGTGAAGGGGAGCATAAGTGTTGTAGAGAAGACTGTGTGCTTAATTGGAACTATACTCAAGCATATGGAGATGCTATTTTCACAGTTCATGTAATCTGGATTGTTCTTTGAATGCTTTTGTAAGTCAATGAGACTTCTTGTAAGGAAATGAGCCTTCCCTTAAGGTTGTAGCCTTTGAGGGTTTCTTATTTTGATTAGTGAACTCTAGGCAGTGTGCCTGAATGCATGTGCATTCCCCATTGAAATATTTTAATTTACTCCTAACATGGCATTATCTCATTGTGGGTAGGTTCCCACAGTGGTTTTCTCTTAACCAGGTTTCCATGTCAAAAATCTTGTTGTTATGTGTGTTATTGATGTGGAGTTGTGTCATGCTTTAACTGTTAATTATCAGATCTATTTTGAAGTTTTTGTTGCAGTGAGTTTTTGTGCAAACTGATTCACCCCCATCAGTTTGTTGCATTGTTGCCAACAAAACTATGTAAATCTATTGATTTAATTTAACATTATTAAACTATATAAATCAATCAATAATCATCACCCAAAGCAATCCAACTTAGGATAACTCAAAGGACTACTTGACGCTAAACAAGAACTCACACCAAGACACTAAACTGGCAAGGGCAATCAACTTAAACCCAGAGTGTAGAATGACATTTCATGTCATCTTTGATCAACTTTCCATTGGAATGCAAACATGCTTAGACCTGTGGAGCTAGGTGGAGTTGATGTCTGGTATCTGCAAACCTATCATCACCAACACAAGTACAACAACATATACCATAACATATATCATAAAATAAAAAAACAAGTGAAGGGGAATCACAATTTAATATCATGCTCACAAATGAGTGGTATGGCATTGTCCCTTTCACAACTATAGTAGAAGACACTCACAATCAACAAGCACTATCATAGTCATCATCATATCATAAAATAGGGTTAGTACATAGTATGATACCATTAAAACGTCTTAAAATAGACTAAGCAATACCAATATAATCCTTTGATGTACAAAAAAGAAAAGATGAATCAGGGAGGAGCACTACATCCTACCATGATTGGGCTCGGCTTACTCCTGGAAGTCGCAAAGGTTAAGTTGAAAACATGCGCCTATTAATCCAAAACTTTTTTGAACATAGATTAATTAAAATATTTCCTTTAGGACAATTACCAACAATACACCTAATCTTTCTTATTTAAGGATTCATCAATCGATAAAACATCTTAGTTCAAACATTTCCTAAGTCAAAGTAAGATAATTACAACAAAATTTTCCTTCTTATGCTTCAATAATTCAAGGAGATTGTATTACACAAGAGATAAAATGAGTCTCAAACTACTTACTAGTTATAATAAGCATGCTAAATCATTAAAATATTTTCAAGAGAACTTTATTTAACCACATTTTGCAAGACACAACTATAATTTATGTCACCGAGTTAGCATTTTTAAGTAAAAATCACAATAAATCACATCATTCATGCATGACAATCACTCCTTTAACAACTAGCTAAACGCAATTAAGAATTGAGATATACATTTTACACATAAGCACTCATTAAAGATAGGAAATCTCTAGTTCATTTACGTTTAAGTATTAAAAATTTCTCAAATCCAAATGCACTTCTATCCAATATTTCATAAAATCTAGAAAGTTACCATTACATTTCATCTATTAACATATTTACCTACTCAATTACTATCATCATTATCCAATTGTTCGCTAAGTTTGGTGTACTTCTTTGTGGTGTCCTCCCTTGCACACACCATCAGAGGTTCAAAGTGAACATGATAGAGACTACACTTAACTCAAAACGAGGGCCCACAATACTTCAACATTCAAAATTACCACTAGAGACAACAACAACAAAGAGGAAGTCCAAAAGAAAAAATTCTCAAATCCAACATTAAATCATGAAAAATTGTCGTGTAATCAATAAGAAATAAAGTGTGACAAGTGCCACCATAAAGAACAAAATAAATGAAAGAAGAATTTAGAAATCCAAAACTCAAATTGAATCCAATAATATTTCATTCAATCACAAAATAAATCAAGGCAACATAGCCAACTCATACAAATCTACATCATGAGGTGGCCATTATCGGTCACACCAAAGGGAATAACTGCTACACAACCTCCAAGGGTACAATGCCCTAGATGTGTTAGAGAGTGCACATCAGAAAATTAAGACCATAAATTTATACATAACCATATTCCTTTATTATCTTTAAAATAATTGAATCTCTTACGTAAGTCTAAGAAACTATCCTTAATGAAAGAGGACATATACTAGGGAAAGATAAGGTGTCTCATACAAGTTCTTCATTTACACATTCTTACACACATATTTGAAATACTTCAGCTTCTATTCATAAAGAAATTATTTCATTATTCCAATATAACAAATTAATCCTATAAGCATAGCATTAGTTAAGAGGATATACACAATTATGATTTCTAAAGAGGGTTATAGAGAGAACACAACACGTAAACATCTAAAATCTCCAAGGTTCCAATGTCCTTTTTCAAGAACTAATCTCAAAGAACAATTTAGGTTACAAAGAGCATCATAGCACACTACACAAGACTAAGAGAAACAACCTTAACCAGATATCCCAGTGTTTGCAACACGGGCTTTGATACCAGATGTAATGCCTACCAAAATACCCTAGAGATAAAAAAAAAATTTAAACATCACTTAATGCAAAATATTCAACTAACTACTCATAAGCATCTAACATCCATTAAAAGGATAAACAAATATACATCATGAATGTAAACATAAAAGCACCATACGCGAGTAGAAATAAACACAACTCAACACTTAACTTCCCTAGGGTACCTCAAAGTCATTACTTACAAATACCATCAAGAACATATCCATGCAAGAATAGCATCATAAATTACTACCATAATCTAAGGCATTCTAACTATCATGATCCCATTCATTAATAATGCAAATCCCATTTTGCCCCTTAGAAAGCACCAATACCAGATGTTCCTAATACCCATATATCATTCATTGACATTATCTCTTTTCCATTATATTATTGTCTACCATGTTCTCCTTCATTTCTTAAATCACCTTAAAAATATGTACAACTATAAATGCATATCCATAGAATCAATTCCATTACTTCCATTAATGATTTGTTATCCAAGATACATAAATAAGTAGAACAATGATTACAACCTATTACATCCTTTCACTACATATGATTTACAAGATCTCATTATGTCCAAATACATAGTTCTCCTTCCTTAGTTTCAACTATCTCATAAGTCCTACTAACTGAAATGCCAAATGAATCATATTATAATAATCTGCTACAAGAATCCATCCATATCTGAAGAAAGAAGAATCCACATCCACGCACAAGAGCATCCAACAAAGAACATCCCAATGGAAGAAGGCATCAAACCACTTGACCATGTGGAACCATAAGGAACCACCCCCCCCGTTCTAGGAGATGACACAATATCCTACTTACACTCTAGATCCAGGCTAACACCTAATAACCAAAGAGATGAAACAACTCCAAAACCACCAAAAATAAAACCATGCGTCATCTAGAGGCTAACCAACAACAAGGCATAAGGAACTAGGACCAACATGTACGGAAGAGTGTCATCCATGTTGTCACCAATAAGGATATCCTATAACTTAGCCTGACATCTGTGATACACATGCAAAGTTGTCTCAACCTTTGAGGAAATCAAGGGAGTTCAGTTTATCCAGTTATTGGATCTGCCACCTCACTTCGGTCTCCAAGCCATGAGATGGAACACCACAAACACATTTCATATCTTACTTAGATGAGTTACTACTACCCAACCCACCTAAGATTAATTATTATTTTATCACTTGATTAGTACAATAAACGTTCAATGAACTATCCAAATGGTCTAGACCCTAGCTCCAAACAACAAAGAATCCTAGCAGTCTATTCCTCATGACCTCGATAGACTCATGGAAGCCCACTCCCCCTAACCATGCACCTAGGCCTTAAGGTTACAACACAAGCATATGCAAAACAAAAAGGGCTCATAAACATAATCCATCCATCCAAGAATATCATAAGTGCACAATAGCACCAACATTATAGCCTCATAGGCCACATAAATCATATATCAAACTTAATCCAAAGAGCCCAATATAACATCAAGGTATTACTCATCTTGCATATAACATATCAATGCAAATAATCAATCATAATCTATATCTCAACTCCAGATCACCAAGAATACTCAAGACATGCAAGCACAACCTCTGGACAAAAAACAAAATTGCATAATCAACTCAAAAAACCCAAAAAATATCAAAACACAAAAGACAAGGAAGATTAGTGCATCCATGAGATCTTTTAGCGCATCCATGAAGTATTTTAGTGCATCCATGATTTCTTTTAGCGCATACATGTCAGATTCCAAAAATCAAAAGACGGAGAAGATTGGTGCATTATGTTAGGATTCCCAAAGATACTGAGAGGGGGGGTGAATCAATATCTGACTGGTATAATCATTTTCTTAACTTATAACATGAAAAGCATATTAAAACTATGTACCAGTAAACCAGAAATAATGCAGCAAATAAGAATAACAACTACAACATGAAAAGCACACCATAACACAATATTTTAACGAGAATACCTGGTGTGGGAAAAACCTCGGTGGGATTTGTGACCCACAATACTCACTTACTGGCCAATAAGAGAATATTACTGCTTACAATAGGGGCATGCACATGCAGGAAGGCCAAGTGCCTAGAGCTCACTGCTCAGTTACAAAAGAAGTCACACTAACTTACAAAAATGGATTATACTAATCCAATGTCTTGTATTGCTTCAGATCAGCATCTGCTATGCTAGATTCAGTACCGGTTTAAGCTTTGCTACATACATAAACCCTTAACCTAATAATTTGCACATTAGGTCTACTACCTTCTATTCATATTTCACATCCTATCCTTGCTTAAATGATCTACAATAATCTCATACATATATGAGTCATATTGCAATCCGCCATGTCGGCTTACAAAATATTTTACAATTAATTACAAAATATGTTTATACAAAATTGTTGTTGGCCAAGGTGTCGGTATTCTTCCTTTTCGGTGTCAGTGTTAAGTATGTCGGTGTAGAGTCTGCCAGTGTCGGTGCCTAAGTCTGCCTGCCAGTATCACATGATTGTAAGGTTGCCATCAATGACAATACCTTCAATCACCTACAATTTCTCATTGGAGTGTGCATTTGCCAACACATTAAACACATACAATAGCACATATAAAACATAGAATAGTGCATAGATGACCTAGTATGGCGCATCAATGCTATTATGCAGCGCATACAAGGCGCAAAATGATGCATGTAAGGCATAGAGAAAATATGCGTAGACTGGAAAAAACCAAGTGACGATATTGCACAAACTTACACTTAAGCTCACAAAATGAACACAAGACACTCCTAGAAGGTGCAAGAGGCCAAAATAAATTTAAAGTAATACATAAACAAGATAACAAGACCAAACAAGAAGAATTTGACATCATTTCCCAACACCTCTTTCACAAAGAAATACACAGATTTGCCTAGAACTCAAATGGCAACACCAAGAGACAAAATAAAGCTGAGAGAGGACTCATACATCAAATAGAAAGGAAAATAAGAGCTAATCAAATCCAGAATGAAAGGAAATAACAAGACATCAAGAATAATGAAGACATCCACTTGCCATCCCGACAATACACAACCACATTCACTCCTTCAACAAGTGTGTGTGTGTGTGTGTGTGTGTGTGTGTGTGTGTGTGTGTGTGTGTGTGTGTGTGTGTGTGTGTGTGTGTGTGTGTGTGTGTGTGTGTGTGTGTGTGTGTGTGTGTAAATTAAACCACGAATCTCTTTCCCCAAACTATATAAAATATCATATAATCAAATAGTAATTCCAATAACCTTGAAGACAATCTTTTCAGAAGACACGGAGAATTCAAATCCTTCCAAATCAAAATTCAAGAATGAAGGCAAAGCTCCAACCTAGAGAAATTGAAGTGATGGCTGAGACAATCGATGAAGTGCAAAAAATCAATCCAAACCTCCAACAAATCCAAATCCAAGCTTGATCAATCAAAATAAAAAACCTTCAAACTAAAATTCTCAGAGATGCCAACCCTTGACAACGCACATCAAAATCCAATAAATAGAAAAATTAAACCAAACTATAATATGGCAGCCACTAAAAATAAAGTATTAAAATATATTTCTTACCAACCCTATGCAAATACCAAGGCAATAATATAAAATATTATTTAATTAGCTTACCCCAATATCTCAACCAATAGTATAATAGGGTAGGTAGAATAAGTAATATATCAATTAACCCAAAAGGGTAAATAGGGAAAATAACATAATCAACCAATAAATAGTTTAAACCATGGGCACAATTAAGTATAATAGCCCATAAAATAATCAAAGGTGTATAAACAAATACCCAAATTAATATTAAAATCTCAACTATATAAATGGATAATAATTCCAAAAGACTCAATTAATAAATAATTATCCAATAATTATTAAATTAATAATATAAAATATAAATTCCAATATTAATCTCTCATTAATATTAAATACTAATGTCAACTATTTATTTAATTTATTTTTTTAAACTAAGTAAATCTATTAATTTAATTTAACATTATTAAACTATACAAATCAATTAATTAATTAGTAATTGAATCAATCAATAATCATAACACCCAAAGCAATCCAACATAGGATAACTCAAGAGACCACTTGACTCTAAACAAAAACTTACACCAAGACACTAAACTGACAAGGGTAATCAACTTAAACCTAGAGTGTAGAATGGGATTTCATGTCATCTTTGATCAACTTGCCATTGGAATGAAGACATTCTTAGACCGGTGGAGCCAAGTGGAGTTGATGTTTGGTACCTGCAAACCTGTCATCACCAACACAAGTACAACAACATATACCATAACATTTATCATAAAATACATAGACAAGTGAAGGGGAATCACAATGCCATATCATGCTCACAAAGGAGTGGTATGACATCATCCCTTTCACAACCACAGTAGAAGACACTCACAATCAACGAGCACTATCATAGTCCATAATTATATCATAAAATAGGGTTAGTACATAGTATGATACCATCAAATCATCTTAAAATAGAGTAATATATACCAATATAATCCTTTGATGTACAAAAAAGCAAGATGAATCAGGGGGGCACTACAAGTATAGAGTAGCAATTTGCATCAATCTTAATGCAAGCATGTTTTCATGATTGATCATTTTTATGTCTTGTCATGTCATGTTATTACATCAACACTTGTGATCATATTCAAAGAGAATTGCATCATCACTATTATCAACATCAACAAGCTTGAAGTATGATATTGCAAATCCAACATTTTTTTTCAGCGCTTTCCTTTCAATTATTTCATTAAGGGTTAATTCCAAACCTAAGGTTTACCTAAGCAAACCCCTATCAACCCAACAACGTTTTTCCTCTTTTGTGTTTAGGTGACAAGATTTGGAGACAAAAAAAATAGATTTGAAAAGAGGAGATTGGGACATAGGACATGATTTTGAATAAGTAAAAATACTGGGACAAGGTCACCTAGCATCAATGTCCAACGCTTTTTTGAATAAATTTTAGGGAGATACTTAGAGTGACATCCTCTTTCTGATACTTTATATTATCTACATCCATTGATTTTGGGACAAGGATGCCTAACATATTTGTCCCAAAAATTTTAGCTCAGATTTCAACCACAGGTTCCTCTCTGCTTCCCAGATTTGTGCTTTGTGTCTACATGTTTTTTTCAAAAATGACAGTGCATTGTCAAAATCACATTATTAACCCTAGTTCTTGCATTCAATTCACATCATTTCAACAATCACCCTCAACTCAATCAATGAATATTGAATTCACCTTGTGCTTAGCTATTTCCTAATAAGTTTGAGGTTGAGCCTATTGAGTTCATTTTCCTTTCAAATATGATTATTATGAAGTAGGTTTGATCCATAGTTTAAATGCATAAAATTGTGAACCCTGTTTCCAAACATTACATTTTAGTGAACCTGACGTGAATAACATTTTACATATGTCTAATTTGGTGTTTTCAAATCTGATTTTTTATAATGGAATTTAGAAAATTTGTTTGGTTTTCTATTTCACATGTACTTACATTGCTTATTAGCTATATTTATAAATAGATATGTTTGTGTTATTGTGAGGATATGGTTATTACTGAGAGGGGGGGGTGAATCAATAATAAGGATAAATTGCAACTTTTCACTAATTTGCAAAATACTTCACAAAATAGTTCATAACCAGTACCGGTAGCTGATCAAACAATCACTTAGTGCAGATTCACCAAAATATCACCAGTAGCAACTTAAGTGTTCATCATTAAGCAAACATAGTAAAGACATCAAATGCATAACTCAACAATCCATCCACAATATGAACACAAGGATTTTTCACATCGAAACCCAAATGGGAAAAACCACGGTGGGAATTGGTACCCACAAAATATGCTCTTTTGGAATGCACCCTGTTATGATCCTATCCTGGTTAGGAGCTTTACAGCAATGCTCAGTTAAGAGCAAACCCTATTAGGAGTCACCCGGTCAAGGGATTTTACAACTTAGCTCTGTTAGGATTTTACCATGTTAGGAGTAACCTCACTAGAGGATTTAAACCCAAATTAATGAGCCATCCGGTGAAGGGATTTACAAGATCAGGCTTGTTAGGACCTACTTGGTTAAGGGATTTTAATATTGTTGCAACTATTAGGAAACAACAGATAAATGATCTAGACTCAGAACTTCATAGCTTGCTATTATAGATCCTTGTCAGCTCCAATCTGCTTCTGTCATGTAGACATATCAATCTAGTTTGGTACACACACACACTTCTCTGATCACCAACACAATAAACCTTCTAAGACTCAACCTAAAAAGACTTTACAATTAGGTCGGTTACATAACCCTAACCTACAATTAATCTACATCATAGATCATATCAGATTATTACAAATCATTATAGAACATCATACAGATCATTACAATAAATAAAAAGACAATTACAGTCGTTGAATGATCATAATTCATCACCGCACATCGATCTAATAAGTTGTCAAACCCTTAACACACTCTGCTAAGCACTTCATTTCTTCCCAAGAAATTTGATCCTTGTACATGCCAAAACAATATATTATCTCTTCACATGGATTCTAACCCGTCATCATCAACTTATGAACATGAAAAGAATCACCGCCAAAGCGTAAAACATCACTAGTCAAAGATCTTGATACCAGTTCTCAAACCCTAGTTGATTATACAACATTCAATTACAAACATGACTTCCGGTTCTCCAAACATGATGCGGTTCATGTCATAGAATCATTATGATGTCATAAGCACACATTCCAAACCGCAACACTTGACTCAACACGGATCACTACCGCAACCATCTCCTTCTTTGTTCATGCTTACCGGTTCACTGTCACTTGGCAATTTTGCTTTCCAACTCAATTCAATTCAATCCATTTCAATCCATTACCGGTTAGACTTAACTAGTAGACTTAGATGACATAACAAGCATAAAAAAACATGGACAAATATAGTTTCCATCAATGACAACACAAATAACCAATCATCAAGCATCATATCATAATTATATCATCACCAACAGTCCATCAATATATCATCACCGATAGTCCTTTACTGGTACACTATCATCTCCATCAGTATTTCCAATAGTTTGATAATGGTTTCTTTCACCTCATTTTACTTGCATACATGCATACCACTTTAATGTATCGTGTTGGGAATTAAGATGTCTCAACCTTAGCAATTCAAAATTATGTATTTATTAATATTTTACTTGTTCCCATGGTTATTTGGCATTCATGTAATTAAATAATTGTTTTCCATCATAAGGGGAGTGATTTTTATTAGTTGGCACTATTTCCACATGTCGATGCTTTAAAAATCAAGTTATTTGTTGTCAAAAGATGCCCATCAAGTGGTCTAACATGGAAAGGCTATTTTTAGGGATGTTATGACAGATTCTATGATAACTGTAAGGGATAAAAATGGGGTGAATAGTTATGGATGTGAGAATCACTTACTACAATGTGTGTAAGAGGATCCTTATATTTGTTATTAATAGTCTATGACACATGTAAGAGTATCTCCTATATTTAGGGGATTCTTATGACAACTTGTAAGAAGGTGTAATGCCATGTAAGATGTTATGTTTGTCATGTAGGGTTTTTATGGATTTTTACCATAATTTTTTGGAACCTTTTTTTGGCCCATGGTAATGTTCAATGGTGTTAAATTGATCCCCCAAGGGTTTATATATTGAGGGGTTGCATTATAGACAAGTATGAGTTTTTTCAAGTCTTGTTTTACAGAGGTTAAGTTGTTGTATTGAAGAGTGGAGTTTGAAATTTGTCTTGTGTTAGGATAACCGGTGAACAACTAAGAGGGGGGTTGAATCAGTTGTTAACAGATTATGTGAATTAAAGCACTTAAAACATTATACCAGAATAACTGTTTAAGCATTGAAGCATAAATGAAAACTAGAGAATCAATACCATGCAACCATAACACATAACACCATGATTTGTACATGGAAAACTCGATAAAGGGAAAAACCATGGTAGGAAACCCTACTCATAGTTAGATGATACTTCTGCAACAAGTATATGATTACAATATGGGCCTACACATGCAGGAAGGCACACTGCCTAGAGCGTACTGCTCATCACAATGGAGTCTCACTGACTATAGAAATATCAACCACCTCAATATATTTAGACAATAATCTCAAGAGAAGAACTGTCAATGATAGCATCAAACATGTTGGATTACAATTCGGTTAAGCTCAATACCAGAGGTCAAAAACCTCTTACATAAAACCAAATTGATCACCTATGACCAACCAAATCCTCTGCACAAATTATTATCACATTATTCGCTCCTTGCCATGATATACAATGAGATCTTACATATATTTATACCAACCTGGGACCTAACCAATTAGGTTGGACACCCAAATGATAATTCAATAGATCCATTACATAATCCTAAAATAAAATCATAACACATGTCAGGCTAAGGCCAAACAGATATCATCCAATCAATAGAACATCTTGGAAGTGCATTGGAGGATCCACCAACATGTTTCATGTAAACCAGTCCATAACCTAGATAACACCAGACCTAAATTAGATCCACACCCACCAAAGAAATGACACCAATCAGTCGAGGCACAAACACAATCACCATCAGCATCCTGAATCCCTTCTAGAAGTTGCACCAACACCACTTATGCATTACATCAAAGATCTTCAATAAATCTTTGTCGGTGAAACCCTTACCGGACCAATAAAGAAGGCTAACAAGAACATGAGATAGCATAGATAGCATCTGATCATCAAGTCAATACCAACTAACTGAAACATACTTCAGAAGCATATGACCCATCCATACAAACTTATTCCATCAGCCAGATCATACCGATGACAATCAACTGATAGTCTTCCCAATCCAATCCTTCTACCGGAAGTCGGTTAACAACCATAATAGCAAGTGTTGACATCAATGAAAAAACATCAATGCAACACATAATCAATTGCATCATATGGCCAACAATCTCCCTTTTTGGCATTGATGGCAACACTAGATGTGAAAAACATCCAAATGCCAAACAAGTCTCTCCCAATGGAAGATAGCCAACAATCTCCCATAAATGATTTAGCAACAAAGCTCTGAACCAGATCTGAAACAAAAGACCAAATACTGCCAAACTCCCCCTAAGGAGTGAAATCAATAAATAGCAATGGTTTTTCACATATATTCCTCCCCCTTTGACATAAATGCCAAATAATCAAATAGGATATGAAAACTCTAAATCTCAAGGCTGACTACTCCCCCTAAGTAGTAGCATTGTTTCATAAATCTAGAGCAAAAGATAGCTCTGAAAATGCATAACAGACTGATGCACATCTACATCATTTAAGTCTCTACCAGAGGGGTAGAAACCCCCAATCTGTCTCTCAAATACTCAAATGATTCCTGAGATAAAGGTTTAGTGAAGATGTGTTCTATCTTCTCTTTAGTGTTCACATAAACCAATCTTACTTCTTTTGCTTCCACCTTTTCCTTCAAAAAGTTATACTTGATTGATATGTGCTTAGTCTTGGAGTGAAATACTGGATTTTTTGATATGTCAATAGTTGCAGAGTTATCACAATGGATAACAACTGGATCATTACAACTCACTTGTATATCCTTCAACAATTGTTTCATCCATAGAACTTGAGTACAATTGGTTGCGGCTACAACATATTCAGCTTCAGCAGAAGATTAAGAAATGCATGACTACTTCTTGTTGATCCATGAAACCAACTTCTTCCCAAGGAAGAATGCTCCACTGGATGTGCTCTTCTGGTCATCAACATCACCTGCCCAATCTGCATCTGTATATGCACATAAAGTAATCTCATCATCTTTAGGGTACCATAAACCATATTCAGTTGTTCCTTGCAAATACCGGAATATCTTTTTATTGCACTTTCATGATTTTCTCTTGGATTACTTTGAAATCTTGATACAGTACTGACTGCATTCATTATATATGGTCTAATCTAAGTTAAATCTAGTAAACCACCAATCATGGATTTATATATTGTAGAATTTACTGAAGGGGATACATTCTTAATTGACAATTTTTCACTTGTAACCATAGGAGTACTAACCGGTTTAGAATTTTCCATACCAAATTTCTTCAACAATTCCCTTAGATACTTAGTTTGACAGATAAAGATGCCTTTGTCAGTCTGAGTAATCTGTAAACCTAGAAAAAATATTATTTCTCCAGTCATAGACATTTCAAATTCACTCTGCATATTATCAGAAAATTCCATGCATAATTTTTCTTCACCTCCAAAAATGATATCATCAACAAATACTTCAATAATTAGAATATCATCATTAGTGATCTTATAATATAGGTTACTGTTAGCATTACCTTTTATAAAATCAAGCTTCAAAAGATACTTATCCAACCTTGCATACCAAGCTCTAGGAGCCTGTTTTAATCCAAATAGGGATTTTCTTAATCTGCAAACCATATTTTTGTCATCTGTCAGTAAAAATACATTAGGTTGCTCAATAAAGACTTCAATTTCAAATTCTCCATTCAAAAATGCACACTTAACATCTAATAGACCTTGTAGTTCTTATAGGCTACATAAGCAAGAAATAGTCTAATAACTTCAATTCTAGCTACCAGTGCAAAAGTTTCACCATAATCAATTCCTTCCTTATGAGAATATCCTTTGCAGACCAATATAGCCTTGTTTCTTAAAACTTGTCCATCCTCATTCAGTTTGTTTCTAAAAACCCATTTTCCAATAACATTCTTATTTTTAGGTCGGGGAACTAAATTCCAAGTATTGTTCTTTTCTATCTAATCTAATTCATCTTTCATAGCTTTCATCCAACATTCACCTTTACAAGCTTCAATTATTGATGTTGGTTCAATCTAAGAAATGAAATATACCTCTTGATTTTCCAATGTTCTCCTTGTCATAACTCTCATTTTTTGTCTCCAATAATGTAATTTTCAAAATGATTTAGCCTTGCATACCTTGGTGTTTTCTGATTTTTCAGGTTCTTTGTGCTACTCTTCAGTTACAGTTGAGTTTTTTGATGATGTTGGGGTAACTAGTTCAGTGTTCTATTCTAGTATAGGCACTACCAGATCAGTTATGATCATTTCCACTGTTGGTTCAATGTCATAAGATTTAGCTTGGTCTTTGTACTTCTCATCCACTTTCACATTAGCGCTCTCCACAATTCTCTGCAATCTTTTGTTATAACATTTGTATGCTTTGCTTTTAGTTGAATAACCAAGAAATATTCCTTCATCACATCTAGGGTCAAACTTTCCGATGGAATCATCTCTTTTGATATAACACTTACTTCCAAAGATTTTGAAATATTTAAGAGTAGGGGAATGACCAAACCATAATTCATAAGGTATCTTACCGGTATCTCCTTTGATATGAACTCTATTTAATGTATAAACCATTGTACTTACTGCTTCTCTCCACTATATATGAGGCAAATTAGCTTCCATCATCATTCTTTTGGTTGCATCCAAAATGGTTTTGTTCTTTCTTTCCATAATGTCATTTTGCTGAGGTGTCTGGGGTGCAGATAACTATCTCCTAATGCCATTTTTCTCACAATAGCTGTTGAATTCACCACCTTGATCTAATCTCAAACACTTGATTTTCATTCCTATCTCTATCTCAACCATAGCTTTAAAGATCTTGAATTTCTCAAAGGCTTCAGATTTCTCCCTTAGAAAAGCAACCCACATCATTCTAGAATAGTCATCAATAATTAACATGAAATATCTATCTCCTTGAAAGCTTCTTATATTAGCAAGACAACATAGGTCAGTATGAATCAAATCAAGAATATCATTAGATTTATCAGGTATGCTCTTAAAAGAAGTTCTGATTTGCTTATCAATATGACATTCCTTACATACCGGATTATGAGGCTTCACAATCTTAGGTAAATCTCTATTAGCCTTAGTTGAACTGATCTTTATAATGCAATCAAAATTTACATGACACAACCTCTTATGCCATAGCCAACTTTCATAAATATGTGCAATCAAACATGTCTTTTCACCGAAGTTCAAATGAAAGATGTTACCTTTTTTTTGTGTACCAGTTGCAATCTCCAATCGTGATTTGCTAATGATTTTGCACTTTCCATCCTTGAATTGTAATTGAAATCCTTTGTCTACCAACTGTCCTACACTGAAAATATTATGCTTTAGAACTTCAACACAATAGACATTATCAGTGTTATGCTTACCATCCAATGAAATGGTTCCTCTTCCTTTGATCATGCATGCCTTGTTATTACCAAATTTGACTTGACCACCATCAAATTATTGTAGGGTTAGAAACTTTCCTTTGTCGCCTATCATATGATGAGAACATCCAATGTCTATTACCCATTCATCTTTGTCTTCAACATTTGCTGCAAGGGCCTTTTCCTCATTTTTGATAACTAGTTCCAGATCATCTTCCTTCATAGCATAAAATACCCAGTCTTTTCCATTGCCAGATCCACTAGCTGAATCTCCTGACGGTTCTTCTTTTGAGTCCTCAATTACTCCTTCCTCATCAGCATAGTAGCATGATTTTTTTTTTATTTCTCTTGTACTTATGCTTGATTTGATAATCAGGGTTAGGCTTAAAATATCTTCTTTCTCTTTCTTCCAATTTTGAATTCCTTTTAGGACATCTAGATGCAAAATGACCTATCTTATTACATGCAAAACATTTGAATTGAGATTTTCCTTCATACTTACTTTTTGATGGACCTTTAGGTATCCTTCTAGCAAATAGGGCTTCAAGTTTCTCAAGCTCTTCATCTTCTTTCCTAATCTCTTCCAATTCCTTTGCATACAAAACTTTCCAATCTTGCTTGTCGGTTGATGATGTAGATGCCTTAAACGTAGTATCAATATTTGTAGTTCCAGGAGGACCAAATTCCTCAAGCTCAAAAGCAGATATTAGGCATGGTTCTTAGCTCATTAATTACAGTTACCTTCATCTTATATGCAAGTGGCAAAACCCTTAACACTTTTGAAACAATCTCTTCCTCGCTCAGAGATCCACCACAACACCGAATTCCTAATACAATTTCATTTACCCTTTCCATGAATGCAGAAAATATTTCATCTTCCTCCATCTTAAAGATTTCATATCTTACCCGATAACATTCAAGTTTTATAATTTTAACAGTAGGATCACCTTCATTCAAAGTCTCCAACTTGTCCCATATAGCTTTTGCTGATGATTTGTCTGATAGTCCCATGATTTGTTGATCTGATAAAGCGCTTAAGATGGCTTCTCTAGATCTATAGTCATTCTCAATGTTCTTATCCAAGTCTATCAGAGAAGGATTGCTAGATATCGTATCATGAGGAGTG
This sequence comes from Cryptomeria japonica, assembly GCF_030272615.1. Lineage (NCBI taxonomy): Eukaryota > Viridiplantae > Streptophyta > Pinopsida > Cupressales > Cupressaceae > Cryptomeria > Cryptomeria japonica. The sequence continues at coordinate 348,750,378 of NC_081405.1, read as the reverse complement.
TAACCATTCTAAGTTATTTCCCAAATTTCCTTTCCAATGCATCTTAAATGAGTCTCCATCTGAATCTTCCATACTCCATAGTTTGTTCCATCAAGCCTAGGGTTGTCCTTCCACAAAACAGGAGTTGAACTATTAGTTGCCATAGGATCTTCCTCAAGCGATTAAGCTTCTGCAAAAAGAGGATTAGGCTTTGATACCAATTGTTAGGATAATCAACTGAGGGGGGGGTGAATCATTTGTTAACAAATTATGTAAATTAAATCACTTAAAACCTTATACCGGAATAACTATTTAAGCATTAAAGCACAAATGAAAACCAGAGAATCAATACCATGCAACCATAACACATAACACCATGATTTGTATGTGGAAACCCGGTAAAGGGAAAATCCACGACGGGAAATGCTACCTATAGTCAGATGATACTTCTGCAACAAGTATATGATTACAATAGGGGCCTACATATGCAAGAAGGAACACTGCCTAGAGCGCACTGCTCATCACAATGGAGTCTCACTGACTAAAGAGATGTCAACCACCTCAAGATATTTGGACAACAATCCAGAGAGAAGAAGTATTGGTGATAGCATCAAAAATGCCAAATTATAGTTCCATTTAAGCTCAATATCAGAGGTCTATAACCTCTTACATAAACCCAACTCGATCACCTATGATTGACCAAATCCTCTGCACAAATGAGTATCACATTATTCGCTCCTTGCCATGATCTATAATGAGATTTTGCATATATTTATACCAACCTAAGACCTAACCAATTAGGTTGGACACCTAAATGATAATTCAATAGATCCATTAAATAATACTGAAATAAAATCATAACACATGTCATCCTAAGGCCAAACAAATATCATCCAATCAATAAAACATCCGAGAAGCGCATTAGAGGATCCATCAACATGTTTCATGCAAACTAGTCCATAACCTAGATAGCACCAGACCCAAATTAGATCCACACATACCAAAGTAATGATACCAATCAGTCAAGACACAGACACAATCACCATCAACATCTTGAATCCCTTCTATAAGCTGCACCAACACCACTTATGCATTACATCAAATATCTTCAATAAAGCTTTGTCGATGAAACCCTTACCAGACCAATAAATCAGGCTAACTAGAACATGAGATAGAATTTGATCATCAAGTCAATACCAACTAACTCAAACATACTTCAGAAGCATATGAACCATCCATAAAAACTTATTCCATCAACCAGATCATACTGATGACAATCAACTGATAGTCTTCCCAATCCAATCCTTCTACCAAAAGTCGGTAAACAACCATAACAACAAGTTTTGACATCAATGGAAAAACATCAATGCAACACATAATCAATTCCGTCATATGGCCAACATCTTATAATATTATATTCTTGTCAATATAAGTCTTTCATCTCTACTTGGTGGATTTTCCCAAAATGGTTTCTCCACGTTATTTTGGTGTTATGTGTTCATCTTTTATGGTGTTCTTGTTTTTATTATTATAGCTATATTATTTCCATTTGATAAATACAACTAAGTCTGAATTTTAGTTTGATTTGAAGCTACATATATTGTTGTTCACCTCTTATTTTCTAACATTTGGTATCAGAGCTAGTCAATTCTATGTATTGGGTAGTAGAAAGGAGGCTTTTTTATTTTTTGTGGGAGTTTTAGTTGATCTAATTTTTGTAGATTTATGTTGTTATAATGGCTACAACTTCATCTTGTTTGGACATAGAGAAGTTCAATAGAATGGGTTATAAGTTGTGGAAGTTGAAAATAAAAGATCTCCTTCAAGAATAAGATCAATGGGTGGATGTAATAAAGAAAGAGAAACCTGATAATTTTTTTGATGAAGACCGGGAGAAGGTGGATAAAAAGGCACGAGGTACTATTAGATTGTGTGTTTCAGACTATGTTCTTTTAAATGTGTCAAAATAAAATAATACATATGCTTTGTGGAATCGAAACCAAGCAAAAGGTCTAGTAAATAAAGTTTGCTTGAAATGGAAATTGTTTTTCTAAAGATGAAGGAAGGTTCAATATAATAGTCGAGCATTTAAATTCCTTTAATTTAATTTGAGTCAACTAGCTTCTATTGATATTCCATTTGAAGAGGAGGATAAATGCAATGCTTCTTTGATCTTTACCCGATTCATGGGAAAATTTTATTCTTTCTATCATTGCTAACCTTGAAGATCCAAAGATGAATGCACTTTTTGGAGCTTTGTTAGCACATGAAATGAGGAGAAAGGCTATGGATAGTTTGATGATGCTCTCAATATTAGGGGAAGATGCAAAGAACGAGGGTGTAGAGGAGATAAGAATGTTCCTAAAGACAAGTCTAAGGGCAGATCAAAAATTCGGAGTTAAAAGAAAAAAATGAAATGTTGGAACTATAGAAAGAGAAGACATGTTAAGAAGGAACGCAAGACTCCGAAGAAATAGTTTGATACTTTATAAAGAAATCTGTAAACTTAGGTGATAATGCTTTGATTTCTTCTCTTCATCTTATGACTAAAGAATATTATTTAATTGATTCGGGGTGTTCATCCCACATGACTCTTGAGTAGTTTTCTAAATATGATAAGTATGATGGAGGATAAATCAACCTCAATGATAATTATTCATATCCTATTGTCAAAAGGGGTAAGATTCAGTTGTGTTTCATGATGGGATAATTAAATCAATTTTAGGTGTTTTTCATGTCCTAGGTTTAGAAAAAAAAAATAGTTTTAGTTTCTATGTTGAATGATATGGGATTGCATGTAACATTTAACAAGCATGGTTAAGAATTAGTCGGAGGAAAGTGTTGGTGGTAGCAAAAGGGATAAGGGGACTCTTTTTAAGCTTTAGGCCACTACAGTTGTTAAATTTTCTAATGTAATTGAATTTGAAAATACTTATATGTTGTGGCACCGTAGAATAGGCCACATTAGTGAGAATAATTTACAACCAATTTTGATTAAAAATTTGTTAGATGGTTTTTTTATTCTGATGAGAGTTTGAATTTTGTGAACATTGTGTGTTTGGTAAATAAAATAGAAAGTCATTTCCTTTAGGCAGTATCAAATCTATGAGTAATTTGGAATTTGTTCACTTAGATGTATGTGGTCTAGTGGATATTGAATTAATTGGAAGATCTAGATATTTTTTCCCTTTTAATAAATATGAAGTTTTCACTAAGTTTAAAGATTTTAAGGCCTTAGTTGAAAAGCAATAGATTGTAAAATCACGGTTTTAAGAACTGATAATGGAGGAGGATATTGTTCTAAGGAATTTGATGAATTTTGTAAGCATGCAGGAATTGTAAGAGAAAAAACTACTATGTATACTCCACAATAGAATGGAGTGCTAGAAAGGTTAAGGCAGACAATAGTTGAAAGAGATAGAAGTATGTTAAGTGGTTCACAGATTGATAGATGCTTTTGGGTAAAAGTTGTAAGTACCACTTGTTACTTTTTACTTGTTACTTGTTAAATAGATCTCCTTGTAAGGCTTTTGATACAACACTTATAAAGTGTGGACATGCAATAAACCTTTTATTTCACATTTAAGGGTATTTGGTTGTGAGGCTTATGCTTGTGTGAGTAAAGAAAAATGAACTAAGTTTAATTCAAAAGATGAAAAGTGTATTTTCATTGGATATGGAGATAATGTAAAAGGATAAAAGTTATGGAATCCACTAACCAAGAAAATTATCTTTTATAGATATGCGATTTTCAAGGAACTTAATGTTGTTTCTGATCTTGAACAATTAAAAGGAAAAGATAAGGAAAAGAGAGTGCATTTTGAAATTAAGCATGAAAGTGCACCTTAAGAAGAACATAGAGATGGACATGAGGATGATGATGAGGATAATGAATAAGAAGATGAGGGTTTAGAATTAGTTACCAATCAAATTGAAGAACATGAAGAGGTTGAGAAATATCAAGAACAATAAGAGCCACATACTCTTATTAGTTACCAATCAAACTAAAGAACATGAAGGGATTGAGAAATATCAAGAACAACAAGAGCCACATACTCTTATTCTTAGAAGGTCCACAAGACAATCAAATCCATTTGATAGCTATAGGACACCATACTTTAATATAGTATATTTGATTTATTAAGTACTAATGATGAACCTAGATCCTATAGGAAATCTATTTTAGTAGATTATTGTGATTTTTGGCAACAAGACACGCTACAGGAGATGATGAAATTAGAACCATGTGATACATGGGATATTGTTTGTTTTCCCAAAGGAAGAAAAGCCATTGGTTTAAATGGGTCTACAAAAAGAAATTTGGAGCAGATAATTCAATGGAAAGGTACAAAGCTAGACTAGTAGCTAAGGGCTACTCTTAGAAAGAGGGAGTTGATTTTGGTGAGGTTTTCTCTCCTATTGCTAAATTGTCCTCTATTAGATCACTTTTATTTATTGTTGCAGCTAATAATTATGTGATTGAGAAAATAGATGTTAAAATTGTTTTTTAACAAGGAGACTTGGAAGAGGAAATTTATATGCAAGATCCTAAAGGATTTGAGGTAAAAGGAAAGGAACACTTGATTTATAGGTTAAAATGGTCTCTTTATGGTTTAAAATGGTCTCCCTAAATGTAGTATCAAAAATTTGATTCATTTGTTATGAAATTGGGTTTTGTTAGAAGTGAAGAAGATCACTGCATATAAATTAAATATATTGATGATCATATTCTAATAATTGTCTTGTATGTGGATGATATGATACTTATCAATAATTATAAGGGAATGGTTAGTGAGATAAAAGATCAACTTTCAAAGGCATTTGACATAAAGGATTTGGGAGCTACAAGGTATACACTTGGTATGGAAATCAAAAGAGATTGGTGCTTTGTTTATCACAAAGTAAGTTTGTTGGCGCTATTTTGAACATGTTTAATATGTAGGATTATAAAATAGTAAGAATTCCTTTATAGGTTGGCACTAAGATTTTATTAGATATGTGTCCTAAGAATGATTATGATTTATAGGATATGTATAATATGCCTTATGCTAGTAATGTATGAAGTTTAATGTATGCAATGGTTTGCACTAGACTAGATATTGTACAAGCAGTGTAAGTTTTAAGTAGGTTTAAGTCTGACCCCAGATGAGAACATTGGAATCATGTTAAAAGGGTGTTTATATATTTGCAAGTAAATTTTAGTTATTGTTTATAATCTTCTAGGATTGATAGTGTGGATAAGACATTGGACATACATGGATTTGTTGATGCAGACAAGGCAGGTGACTTGGATATACGAAGGTCCACTAGTGGGTGTGTTTGCTTTATTTGGAGGAGTAGTGAGTTGGATGAGTAAAAGGTAGGCTACAGTAGCTTTATCCATCATTGAAGCAAAGTACATGGCTTTTACCCATGCCTCTAAGGAGGCGGTATGGTTACAAAGATTTTGTGCAATTATTGGTTTTGATTGCAGGACAATTCAAGTTAATTGTGATAATCAGAGTACAATTCATTTAGCTAAGAATCCTATGTATCGTGCATGAACTAATCATGTGGATGTACAATGCCATTTTGTTCATTACTTTATTGTAAATGGACAAATTGAGTTGAATAAAATTGACACCTAGTTTAATGTTGTAGATTATCCCACCAAACATGTGAGCATAGAAAAGTTTACTTGGTACAGAAAGGCCATAGGCCTTAGTTCTTGTTCCTAGTTGATTCCATGATGGTGTTTTTCCTTTGGCTCTTGAAAGGTATTCGACAAGTAAGAGAATGTTGTGAATTAAGGTGTCTCAACCTTAGTAATTTAAAATTATGTATCTATTAATATTTTACGTTTTCCCATTATTATTTGGCATTTATGTAATTAAATAATTGTGCTCCATCATAAGGGGTGTGGGTTTTATTAGTTGACACTTTTGCCACATTTTGATGCCTTAAAAATGAATTTATTTGTTGTAAAAAGATGTCCATCAAGTGGTATAATATGGAAAGTCTATTTTTAGGGATGTTATGACAGATTCTATGACAATTGTAAGGGCTAAAAAATGGGGTGAATCATTTTGGATGTGAAAATCACTTATTATGACACGTGTAAGAGGATCCTTAAATTTGTTATTAAAATTCTATGACGCATGTAATATTATCTCCAATATTTGGGGAATTCTTATTGTAGAAATTATTAATTTCTCAAAACCTGCAAACAACTATAAACCTTCACAAGAGAAATATAATTCACCAATAGATGAACGATTGAGATTGAGATTAATAAAATGTACATGATCTCTCCTTATAAAGGAAAGAGCAAAATGAAAGAACCAATGAGGTGTGAGGGGAGGTATAACCACCTAACACAAAATACTAGATGTAGGTAACTAAAATAATATTAACCTTACCTAACACCTAGGAAAAGATAAATTTGCCTAAGTAAACTTAAGCATGTGAGTAAATATTAATTTACTCCAACACCCCCCAACCCCCTTAAGTGCAACTTAGGGAGAAGATTATTATGCAATATGACCAAGATGCAAAATGAAAGTGATGAATATTAATAGAGGGGGGTGAATTAGTATACCGAAAAATACTGTACTTAAACACTTTAACAGTCTAGCAGTAAACCGGTAAAATAGTTTAACAAACAAACCGGTTAACACACATGCAAACTAAATAGCAAATAAGGCATTCACCTATAGAAGCACAAACACCATAACACAAGAGATTTTGACGTGGAAACCCAAATGGGAAAAACCATGGTGAGATGAAACTCACAAGTAACTATCTGCAGAATAGTAACCAGACCGGTTAAGGTCAGACTGGTTAAGGTCATACAATGTTCTTTACCAAAAAATATCATGTTAGGAATCTTAGTCTCTGTTAGGAGATAAGTCCGATTAAAGACTACCTTGTGAGAGGATTTCAGATCCACAGATGTGAACCACCTTGTTAGAGGATTTACAAAGTCTTTTCTGGGCCTACTCGGTTAAGGGTTTCTGACTTGTCAAAGATGTGAGTAATCAACAAGTGAATGATCTAGAAAATGGCACAGTCTGCTTGATTAGATCCATTGTAGCTCATAGCTAATGCTCTTCAGCATTACTTCAGTCTTCAATAAATCCACACTCTACAGACTTGATCTTCTCAGTTAAGATCACACATACAAGAGCTTTAATGACCACCAAAACCTAACAGCTACTCTCATACATATGCATACAAAACCCTAGACATGATGTCCTAAAAAGGAATCTGATTTCATGTCGGTCCAATAGGATTACATTGCAAGTTCCTAGGTTCATTGTATCTAGACACATTTGATAATACGGCACAACATCACCATCAAAGTGTTGGTGGATGGTAACTCATCACAAAAAAATATATCGGTTGGTAACTCATCACAGAGTATTACTGGTTTATACAGCTTTTCCAGTTACCTATTGGTAACTCAGAGTAATACCGGTTTAATAGATTACCGATTGACAAAAATTGAAGACTAGGAAAAAGATAATTGTCGCTTCTGGCTCCTTTGCTCCACTCCGCTTGAGATCCTTAAACCGTTTGATCTCTCTATGCCGCTTGGGTCTTTATACCACTTGAGATTGGTAAACACTTTCTTCATAACATCAATAGTCTAAAGACTACAACGTGATACCGGTTTGGAACAATTACCGGTTGAGCATAATTCATACATTCACAAAGTGATCTCATAGCAAGTGTGTGTCCATCAATGACAATCACAACATAATCATCAAAATGCCAACAATCTCCCCCTTTGGCATTGATGGCAACACTTAGGAAAAATTTTGACATCTAAGTGTTTTACAACAAAATTATGCCATAAGCAGAATTACTCTCACTAAGCATATACACTATCCCTTTTGCAGAAAATACAATGTATACTACTTCCTTACTGAGATAAACATGAAAGTATGCATATCATGCATCAAAATTTTAAGTACAAAATACGACTCCCCCTCTGCCAACAATGACAAAGTACAGCTGAGAAAAAACTGTTCCATTAGCATTAAAAACTAATTTAAAAAAAAATTATGACAATAAAGAGTGAAAATTGTCAAGAACTGATTTAAAATCCTGCATAAATGTCTTCATGGATAAATACCATGATTCAAGAAATGAGGTAGCAACCTCATTCTCTATTTCCATCTGATAGACCTGCTCTTCCATGGCATCCAAGGTACTCATCTCTTGAGTGACCGTTAGGGCATCCAGATTTAGATAACATTTCTAAAGAATTTGTAGTCTTGGCAGTAGGACCAGTTGAAGTTCCTGCAAATTATGTGTCCAGTTGCTTATCTCTACCTATAATCTTGCAGACTGGAGTTGAAACTGGTGAGCGGTTTGTCCATATGTGGAGAAGGAATCATATGGTGTCTTGAAGGTGCTTATAAATGACTACATATCAAATTGCAGTTTGGCTTTCTGAGCAAGCACATCATCATAGAATAAATGAGGTTGACATATCTTACTTAGCAATAGTTTTCCCTCATTCATTGCATCTCCAATATCCTTATGTGCCTTCTGAAGATCAGACCGGAGCTCTGTTAACTTTTTCACTAAGGAAGTGTCTAGAGCCTTTTGATGCTCCTTCTTGGCATTTTCTTCTGCAACCTCTTCCAGGATTTGCACCTGGTCTTCTACAACTATGCATAGGAGCTTTAATTGTGCAAGAGAGGAATCGGTACTGGGGAAGTTGGTATCAAGTATCAAACCGGAAAGAGTGTCCACCATAGCTTGGATAACATCTTTCTCTTTCTTCCTCCTTATTACTTCCAGGCAATCTTGAGCAAGCTTAATGCTCCGCGGCAACTCTGATTCATTTGCAGACTGGAGGTCAATGGGACTGGTAATGTCAACCGGTTTGGCTTGACTATCAGTTGCCTTTGGGGTCTCCATCTGAGTGCTTTGCGTCGCTCCCTCTTTCTCTTTATCTCTTTGCTTGTCCTCTTCTGCCTTCTTTTTCTCCTCCTTTCTGCTTTTCTTCCTCTTCATCCTTCTTCTTCTTCTCTTCTTCCTGCTTCTTCTTTTCTTGCTCCTTTCTCTTCTCCTCTTCCTTTCTCTTCTCCTCTTCCTTTTTCTTCTCCTCTTCCTTTTTCTTCTCCTTTTCCTATTCCACTTCCTTCTTCTTCCTTTCTTCCTCTTCTTTCTTCTTCTCCTCTTCCTTTCTTTTCTTTTCCTCTTCTAGTTTCCTCTTCTCCTCTTCCTTTTTCTTTTCTTCCTCTTGTTTCTCCTCTTCCACTTTTTTCTTCTCTTCTTCCTTTTGCTTCTTTTCCATGTCTTCCTATTTTCTATTTTCTTCCTCCTGTTTCTTCTTCTCTCTCTCTGCCTGTTTTCTCTTGTCTTCCTCTTGTTTCTCCTAACCTTTTGTTTCTGTTGGTGCATCTGGAGTAACATTTTCACCATTCAAGGCATCAACATCACACTAATACATTTGGGGTCAAATTCCGATGGAGGTTTCCGACGGACAAGGAGCATTGTGTGAAAATTTGATTATTTTTTTTTTTAAATGCCCGTGTTCGTCGGAATTCCGACGATAATCCAATGACATTAGGGTTTTTTTGAAAAAGTGCCCATGTTCATTGGAATTTTGATGAACGTATGCATTACTTAAAAAAAAAAGAAAAGACCAAAATCCCGCCTCTTTACAAAATCCCGCCTATCTCATTCATCCTGCCTTTGTAGCGATCATTGGTGACAAACACGGCCGCAGTGGGGGAACGAGGGAACGAAGTGCCACGAGCACGAAGTGCCATGAGCACGAAGTGCCACGAGCACGAAGTGCCACGAGCACGAAGTGCCACGAGCACGAAGTGCCACGAGCACGAAGTGCCACGAGCACGAAGTGCCACGGGCTGGCACATAACCAATGAGGACGACCGCAAGGGAGCCCAAAATGGGTTTTGTAAACGGCAACGCCCGGGCCTCCGTCAATAGCAATGAGAAATATTTTTGGATGCGAGCGCTCGAGGACTGGTATTTTTGCGGTGATAAATTTTCTTGAACTTGTGCTACAGTTGTATCAACAAAATTCCTTGCTAGTTAGGGTATTAGAATAGATTAATCAAGATAATTTTTGGTTCATTTTCGTTACATTAATATGGTCGAAAAATAAATCTACATCTTGATACAAGATTTTAATCTCCTCCCCAATCACCCCCATTTCTCCTTGTGTAATACAGAGAATCCAAACAGAGGAATTATAGGTACAAATTCAACTACTTCACCGATCACTCATTCAATCCATCCATCTATTAATGATGAAACCATAATAGATTTAATTCCTAGATAATCTTGTTTATTCTTTGCACATTAGAATAATAATAAATTTAATATCAAGTAGGTAGAGTTTTTTTCAATTTTAATTATGTAATACTTTATCATTATATATCAGTGAGTCATATGAACTCACACTTCATGATTAGTATGTAATATCTCCAGTTAGAATATTAAGTAGTATTTCACTAAATTTCTCACCTCAAAAATTTCTCCACCTTAATGATAGTTAATGTTAAGGATTGAATGAAACAAACTCTTGTTCATGGATCACCTTCTTAGCCTCCTATGGAAGTCATTCTTTGTGTGGTCTACCATGACCATAATCAGGGTCTTAATAAATGCATTAGATACTCTCTATTATCAATAAGAGAGTTATCATAATATAGTCGTGGCGAGTGGTTACAAATTAGATTAGTGGGTCTATAGTTCCCACTTGGTTTGTACTTAGAAACATTATCATTTCTTAGTTGTATGGAAACCACAAATTCATGCATCTAGCCAACAATACACACTAGCTATTATATGATTCCACTAATGAGAAAAGCCTAGTCAATCTTATAGTTTGTGGAATTAGTCATGTCCCTCATATAGAATATCTATATATGGAGTATTCTTGCCTATAGATTACCTATTATTTTGCTTAATAATGTGATTATTTCACATACATCATAAAAGTGCCCTTATAATATGTTTGTGCATCAATCTTGAAACCATATTTTTACTAACCAACCAATGATAAGAATTATCTTAAACACACCTCTATATATTTGAATCCCACTAGCTTTGATAATCAACCATAATAACCTTAACAATGCATCGATGACAACAATGCCTAATAAATCATCAATTGTATTAGGTGAATCTAGCCAAAGCCAACCCATCAAATCCACTAATCTCCCTTGCATCCCAATCATAAAATTTATGTTTGTTGGAACAAGCTTGGGAGATTTAGTTCTTCCTTTGCAAATCAACATACCCTATTTTGGTTTCCCAAATATTTACTAAATAACTTTGAAGATAAATTGGGAAGAGAATCCATCATATAGATATTTCTTTTCAACATCCTTAGAGGACATTGTTTTGTCTATCATTTATTATAATAGCTAATACCCAATTTTTTTATAAGATAACAAGCAAAACCTCCTCTTCACAAACTATGTTTTCCTTAATAATCCAAGAATGAAAAAAGGAACCCACATAAAAATTACTTACTCCCTACTATGAAGGAAAAAGAACATCCAATTTAAAGATAGATGTACCAAAAGGAAAGAAATATCACCTCAAAATCTATCTTGAACTTATACATTGAATCTATACACACGAGAATCCCCTTAATAACTCTCTCACCACTTTCAATGCTAGAAGAATGAGTGTTTTCACAAGACTTTCATACTATGATATTTATATCAAGACTCACTTGCATAGTTTTAGAGTCAAGTTGACCCATTCTCATGAGTAGTTCTTATGAACCCCTCATAAGAATGGATCACTTAGTACTCATTTCATCAAAGTGATGCTCATAGTATTATTGAAAAATTGTATTATTGTTCCAAATTTTGTGGATATTTAGGAGACACAAATAAAATATAAATGTAATCATTCCATATTTTTGTAGGAGATATTGGAATGAGACTAATAAAAAGAGTAGTAAACATGAGTCACAATGAGCACTTTAGAATAAATCTAAACATTATAAGAAAGAGTAGCTTGGAAAAATAGAAGCGTAATTTATTTTCCAATATGCAAGATTATTACTTGGGAAAGAATCTTGAAAGAGGATTGAAAAGATTCCTTGAGCTAACATTGTCTCACTTATCCAAAATTATGAGGAAGGATTCATTAATGAAATGGTCATTAACAAGATGGAGAGAATAATAATTTAGCTTGGCCATGACACAAAGTCTTAGGATAGATGCCAACCTTGGTGAATGGAATGAAAATCCCAAACAATTAATGAGTGGTGAGACAAGTAGAGGCATCTATAAATTTTGTTTTGAATATATATAAAATAAAGAAAAAATGGGACTAAAACCAAGGGAAATGCACATGGAAAGGATATGATGAAAATCAAAATAAATAGTTTGAAGATAATATTAGTTACCTAAAGGATATTCCACTTGATTATTTGGTATATCATAACTATTTTGACAAATTTTGAAACCATTAGAGGTACCTTTTGCTTTTGTAGATGAGGCATTCATTTATGTTGATGAGGTAACCTCCATCCTATTTCACTCTTCTTCCTTTGTGTGCCTCTTTTATTCTTCCATTACCTCTTCGCTTACCTAAATTCAATCCAAAACATAGTGTATATAGCATCAAAAAAATTCCATATTTGATTAATATTATCCACAACATATCGAAAAGACAAATACCACACTTACTATGTCATCAACCAAAAATAATTTACTTACATATTCAAAGAGTTCAATAATGGAGAAACATTCATGAGGTGCTCTACACATGTCCTTGAAGGTTCAAGAAATACTTATCCTCTATTGGTCCAAACTTTAAATCACTTTCCATGCATGAAAATAATTGCAACCATACACAATTTCCCACCCAATAGATTATGTCAAACTAGTTTACTATCTTAACATAGGGTCAAGGAAAAGCGGGCCAAAATAGGAATCCAAGTGTCTTAAAAGCCTTCAAGACCATAGTTGTGAGGATTGAATTTCTTTCTTTAGTGGTATCTTTCTGTAGATTAATTAGTTGGGGTAAATGTTTCAAATTTTGTGGATATTTAGGAGACACAAATAAAATATAAATGTAATCATTCCATATTTTTGTAGGAGATATTGGAATGAGACTAATAAGAAGAGTAGTAAACATGAGTCACAATGAGCACTTTAGAATAAATCTAAACATTATAAGGAAGAGTAGCTTGGAAAAATAGAAGCATAATTTATTTTCCAATATGCAAGATTATTACTTGGGAAAGAATCTTGAAAGAGGATTGAAAAGAATCCTTGAGCTAACATTGTCTCACTTATCCAAAATTATGAGGAAGGATTCATTAATGAAATGGTCATTAACAAGATGGAGAGAATAATAATTTAGCTTGGCCACGACACAAAGTCTTAGAATAGATGCAAACCTTGGTGAATGGAATGAAAATCCCAAACAATTAATGAGTGGTGAGACAAGTAGAGGCATCTATAAATTTTGTTTTGAATATATATAAAATAAAGAAAAAATGGGACTAAAACCAAGGGAAATGCACATGGAAAGGATATGATGAAAATCAAAATAAATAGTTTGAAGATAATATTAGTTACCTAAAGGATATTCCACTTGATTATTTGGTATATCATAACTATTTTGACAAATTTTGAAACCATTAGAGGTACCTTTTACTTCTGTAGATGAGGCATTCATTCATGTTGATGAGGTAACCTCCATCCTATTTCACTCTTCTTCCTTTGTGTGCCTCTTTTATTCTTCCATTACCTCTTCGCTTACCTAAATTCAATCCAAAACATAGTGTATATAGCATCAAAAAAATTCCATATTTGATTAATATTATCCACAACATATCGAAAAGACAAATACCACACTTACTGTGTCATCAACCAAAAATAATTTACTTACATATTCAAAGAGTTCAATAATGGAGAAACATCCATGCGGTGCTCTACACATGTCCTTGAAGGTTCAAGAAATACTTATCCTCTATTGGTCCAAACTTTAAACCACTTTTCATGCATGAAAATAATTGCAAACATACACAATTTCCCACCCAATAGATTCTGTCAAACTAGTTTACTATCTTTAACATAGGGTCAAGGAAAAGCGGGCCAAAATAGGAATCCAAGTGTCTTAAAAGCCTTCAAGACCATAGTGGTGAGGATTGAATTTCTTTCTTTAGTGGTATCTTTCTGTAGATTAATTAGTTAGGGTAAATGTTTCAAATTTTGTGGATATTTAGGAGATACAAATAAAATATAAATGTAATCATTCCATATAAATGTATTAGGACCTTTTCCTAATTAAAAAATATATATAAAGATTACATCCCTAAATATTGCATTCATAATAGGATAAATTTCTGCAATATTGAGACTATATTCATAATAGATTTATAGTGATGAATAAAGAAATATTTAAGATTATCAAAAAATTGATGTTTTCTTTCTCCCAACCATCATTGGATATTGGGTGATCTTTGAGGCATTATGTCAAATAGTTCATGTGCCTTATCTAAGCTTACATATTTTGCATGCATGTGTACCTGGGCAGTTGCACTACAACATCTATACTCACTAATCACATTTGGTTGGAAGTTTCTAAATCCATTTCAAACACATCTTGTGCATATCCTGCAATCTATGCTAACAGTGATTGTCTTTAATGGCTTCATTGTGTGCATAATTGATTCGCTCTTCACTCCTAAGACCTTCAAAAGTCTTTAATGGCTTCATTGAGTCCTTTTGTCTTCCAAATTCACCTGCACCAACTTGAATTCTCCTTCAATGCTTGATTGTCTGTTCACTTGGAATTGAATTGACTTTATAACTAAGAGATCACTTTATTTTATATGTCTTGGAAGCATTTTATCCCGATGGCTTTAAATTAAAGTACTTTCTCTTCTATCTGGTATTGGTGGAGCAAATCCTTTTATGATATGTAAGTTGAGAATATTTTATGAAAGGTCCCTAAATGAATACACTTTAAACTGATTTTAATATACCTTGAAGTGTGCAATATGGAAGGTTTGTATTCTTAATCTCCTGCCTATTTCTTAATTTAAAAGATAATATCTTTATTAAATATCTTTATTAACTTGATTTCTCCTTCAATTCTTGATGAATGCTTGATTGTACGTTCACTTGGAATTGAATTGATTTTATAACTAAGAGATCACTTGAATTGTAGGTAAACCCCTTCAAATGACAGGGTAGGCTTCCTTTTATACCTAATATATGTCTTGAAAGCATTTTATTGTGATGGCTTTAAATTATAGTACTTTCTCTTCTATCTGGTATTGGTGGAGCAGAGGTTGCATTGCATCATCCTAGGATACATATTTCCGCAGATAGAACACAAGTTAAATGTATCCCAAGTCAATGCAAAGAAACCTCTGCTCTAGAGATCACCAAAAAATAGAGAAAGAACTTTAATTTAATGCCATCAGGATAAAAGTCTTTAATCAAGACAGATAAAATTTGAGTTTGATTGTCATCATTTACTTTGCCAAATTCTTCACACGTAACTCCTAAATCAATTTCCTACTCACAAGAATTTTATTATGTCTCAAATATAGGGAAACAGAAGGCTTCAAATAGTAAACTTGAACATGCAACTAAATCCATTGACTAACCAGAAGAACAAAATTAAGAAACGGTTTGATCATCTGAGAGATGTAGACTTGCAACTCACCAACTAAGTTTTTGCTGGTAAGAATTTTTTTTGTTTTGGTTATGGTTGTGGTGTTTATAGGGAGACATTTACAAATTTATATCTATTTTCACTATTTAATGGTTTATGGGTTTGTAATGGTAATTTAATGTTCTTTCATATTTTTGTATATATTCTTTATAATAGCCTATTATACTGATTTGTTCTATTATGCATAATGGTGTGGGTCAGACGGCTTTGCCGTCGGTGCATGAAAGCATTGAACGAGTTCTACTTTTAAAAATTACATGAAACATTTTTAATTTATTTGATTCAGTGTTATTTGCAAAAAATGATTATCAATGATGTTTCCTTTCTCCAAGAATTGTCTACGACCTTTCTGTCAGATAATATGTAACATCGAATGACTAAATCTTTTCATTACAAATGCTTATTTTATTTAATTATTATCTGAGTGTGAATTAAAATTTATATCTGTACGGAAGCAGAACATACAAGTTCAAGAGTCATGTGCAAGCAAATTTCCTAAAAGAAATCAAGTAGGCATTAGCTTGAATGACATGGAAACAAGCTCATCAGCTGCCTAGAAGAGAGCAATTGGAGAATGGCAGAGGAAAGTGTTTAAGGGTGATAAATAGATAGATAGTATGCAATACAAACAAACAATGTCTGGAGTGTCTGATGTGACGTCTCTAATTTATGTCCAGAGGGTCTAACTGGTTTTGGAGTTCCTGTGAAACCTATTGGGCCACACTTGGAGGAAATCATTGTGTTCATGAAAGGAGCACCTTTTTTCTATTATGAGAATGATACTTTTGCACCTAGGGATATTTGGAAGTCAATATCCAAAAATTTCTATAGTGTGGAACAAGAGTTGGCGGACTCGAAGTATAATTGTCAGCTTTCAGAAGACCAAGAGGTTATGTACACAATCTCCCAATAGAAGAGCAATTTCAAGAATTACCTCTCCCCCCCATGACTATTCATGAAGCACTTCCTCAAACAGAGGACTATTGGCCTCCATGGGATCAAAGAAAAAAATTAAAGCATAGACTCTAGACGATATGGTGGTGTCCTCCGTGAAGAACTCTACACTATAATTGAAAATTCACGAGGGAAACTACAAGATAGTGAAGAGAAATAAAATCTTGAAAAGTGGGAAGAATGGATCTTGGTTTGGGTGGGGCCAAGTTAGGTGGCTCCTCTAGAGGTTGATGAGATAGAAATCATATTAGGATTTGAAAAAGATCACACTCGTGGAACTTTGTGTGCGAGTGATCGATTGCGGTGTTTGGGTAATGCATTCCAAATAGATACAGTTGCATGCCATCAAGACATTACCCATTTGGAATGCAACTGTATCTATTTGGAATGCATTACCCAAACACCGCAATCGATCACTTGCACACGAAGTTCCACGAGTGTGATCCTTTTCAAATCCTAATATGATTTCTATCTCGTCAACCTCTAGAGGAGCCACCTAACTTGGCCCCACCCAAACCAAGATCCATTCTTCCCACTTTTCAAGATTGTATTTCTCTTCACTATCTTGCAGTTTCCCTCGTGAATTTTCAATTATAGTGTAGAGTTCTTCATGGAGGACACCACCACATCGTCTAGAGTCTACGCTTTAATTTTTTTCTTTGATCCTATGGAGGCCAATAGTCCTTTATTTGAGGAAGTACTTCCTGAATAGTCATGGGGGGAGAGGTAATTCTTGTGGTCACTCTTCTATTGGGAGATTGTGTACATAACCTCTTTGTCTTCTGAAAGCTGACAATTATACTTCGAGTCTGCCAACTCTTGTTCCACACTATAGAAATTTTTGGATATTGACTTCCAAATATCCCTAGGTGCAAAAGTATCATTCTCATAATAGAAAAAAGGTGCTCCTTGCATGAACACATTGATTTCCTCCAAGCGTGGCCCAATAGGTTTCGCAGGAACTCCAAAACTAGTTAGACCCTACGGACATAAATTAGAGACGTCACATCAGACACTCTAGACATTGTTTGTTTGTATTGCATACTATCTATCTATTTATCACCCTTAAACAATTTCCTCTGCCATTCTCCAATTGCTCTCTTCTAGGCAGCAGATGAGCTTGTTTCCATGTCGTTCAAGATAATGCCTACTTGCTTTCTTTTAGGAAATTTGCATGCAAGAGACTCTTCAACTTGTATGTTCTGCTTCCGTACAGATATAAATTTTAATTCACGCTGAGATAATACTTAAATTAAATAAGAAATTGTAAAGAAAACATTTAGTCATTCGATGTTACATATTATCTGACAGAAAGGTCCTAGACAATTCTTGGAGAAAGGAAACATCATTGATAATCATTTTTTGCAAATAACACTAAATCAAATAAATTAAAAATGTTTCATGTAATTTTTAAAAGTAGAACTCGTTAATGCTTTCATGCACCGACGGCAAAGCCATTCAACCCACATCATCTCTCATCGTCGGAATTTCGACGACCACTAATGAAACGCTCGACAAGGATGTTGTGCATCCAACGGCACTTCTTTGTCGGAATTTTATACTTTTGTGTCGGAATTCTGATGACAGCCCGAGATGGCGACGGTATTCGTTCACAGATTGAGCATGCATGGTGGTCATCGGAAAGGTTGGGGTAATGTCAAAATTGCGATGACCACAAGGATAGTCGGAACTTCTGACATAAAGTTTTCGACGGCCGTTTTTGTCGGTAGTGCGATGAAATATGATCGGAAATCCGACGATTGGCCATCAAAATATTGCCCCAAATGTACTAGTGTCAATTGGGTCCAATTGAGTAGTGACCGGTTCTCCTTCACTGTCATATACTTCATCTGGTTGAGTGATTTCTGGTTCTTGCTCAGCTTTCCTGTTGGCTTCAGCCACTTCATGCAGTCTCAAAGCTGATTGAGCAAGGGAGTGGGTATCTTTGACCACTTCCGGAACTTTTCCTTCCAATAACAGGAGTCTTCTTCTTCTCATGAAGAAGAGGCCCTTATATCTCTCCACCACTTCATACAGTTCTGTTTTAGGCACATCAGGAAAGTATTGTGCAAATACTTCCTCTCTTATTTCTTGTTCCTTTTCTATGGCAATGTGCCACTTGTTATCTAAAGAATTATACAAAGAATCGGGCGTCTCAGATTTAATTTCTGATGGCCACTGGTCATTAATACATAAGTAATTGATAACTTCCTATTCAACTTCCTTCTTTTCATCATCATTAAAATCATCAAAGCACTCTTTCAAATCACCAAGTACTTTTCTTCTAATATTCTTAATTGTTCTTTGACAATGTGTCAAAGGTTTGTAAGAGGAAATATCAATATTTACCGGTGGAGATGTTATCGGTTCACTCTTTGTCTTTTTCCTCATTTGCCTAGTCTTCTTAGGTTGTTCTTCAGAGACAGTGTCCTCTGAGCCTGGTGTCTTTCTTTTTGTCTTTTGCTTCCTCTCAAAGACTTTGGCGGGTGCCACTTCTGGTTTCTTCTTTGCTAGTGACTGCTTGGTCACTTTGGGACTTGTTGTGGTAATCGGTGCCGATGATGAAGGCACTACCTTTCCCTTCTTTATTGAGGGTTCTTCAACCGTTGTAACCCTTTCCAAATAGGTTCCAGTTCTCTTTTCCTTTGGATCAAGGGGCAAGGCGATTAGGGTAGAGTCATACCCATCTAACATGTCATATATTACCTCATATCCCATCGGTTCCGCTTCTTCTTGTCTAGGCTCAACCGCCTCCATTATGCACTCATCAACTTTGATGGTGAAGCAGATGTCCTCCTCATACTTTTTGACAATATCACCGGATATTCTTACTCTTTAGTTCATTTTCCATTTGAACTCATCAAAATATTTGTTCAGCACTTCCGGATAACCGGTTCCTACTGCTTGTAGGCTTTCCTTGATTTGCTTTGTCACCGGTTGGTTAGCAGACCACTGAATATCACCTACTCCTGGAAAATAGCCTTGGAAGTAGAAGAACAACCCAACCAATACTTGTCCAAACTTAAATTTCAGGGCATTGTCCTATTTGATCGACTTGAGGTTCAACAGAAGTTGTCTTTGCATACCAATGCATAGATCAAATGATGCATCTTCCTTGATCATCCTGTAGGTGGCATTTATTGCTACAGCAGAGATAGAGTTGATTCTGCTGGCATGGAATGCTCAGTATCCTATCACCATACACGCATATTTGAATAGATTGTCCTTGATGGAATTAATAGTCATTCCCCGTGAATCGCTCACAGAATCGGTGAGCTTGGTCTTTTTTGTCTTATTGATCTTCCTTAGGGTTGGCACTTCACCGATGTTGCAGAAACTGATGATGGCATGAATTACTTCCAGTGTAATATCATGTGTCCGCTCTAAGTACATTTTATCACCATGTACTCTACTTAGAATAATGCGGATGTGATCATCTGAAAATTCTTCAAGGAAATAGACAGTATTGTGAAGTTTCTTCTCTTCCAAAATGTTGAATTCCGGTTTAATCTTTTTGTCCTTCCCACAAAACAAACTCAACTGAGAATGGATCATCAGAGATCCTAGATCTTCAATCTTACAATCAATGTAATCGGAAATGCCTTCCTCCACTATAACACCAGCGGGTATTTAAGATAGGGCATTATATTTTTCCTTCCATTGAATGAAGTCTACAGTATCAATAGGTACACTAGAACTAGTATCAGATGCGGAAGCCATGATAGACAGAGAATTTTGAAAAATACCTTCAAAAGTCAAAATTTAGGGCTCGCAATTTAAACTTCACTACACACTCCTTTGGTTGCTGAAATACCACTTTGTGTTCTACACTTTGCCAACAGATGTTTGCTTCTAATTCTTCTTCAGGATTTTGATAAATTCTTTAATCGCAATCCAAATCGCTTTTCTTCGCTCTGTGCTTGAAAACTTCTTCACTCATGAACTGATAAGTGAAAAATTACTTTGAAAAATTCTTTTAAACAAGTTCTTCACTTACCACAATAAATGCTCCACTATTAGGGCGTAAACCCTAATTTTCCTTTTACCGTTTCCGATCTTCTGCCAATTGACAGGTATCACATACCAGTTGAGGTCTTTTACTGGTGTCACTGGGGGTTCATGATATTTCACTGTTTTCACCCCCTAAGCTTTTCTGACGCTTAGTTTGTCGGTTCAACGACTTCCACACTAGGTGCAGAAACCGGTTCTACTTGAATCACTTCTTCTGGCTTCTTCTTCCAGGTTTTCTCCATATCTGCTTGAACAATTTCAACATCAATCTTTCCTTTCGGAGTGACCGGTATATCATCCGATATACTCTTTCTTGCTCTACAGAATCTTGTTGTATGACCCAGTTTGTTGCAGTGATAGCAAACCATTCCAGGTGCTCTCCAAGGTCCATTATTCATGTTTCCATTCTTCCTTCTGCATGTTGCAGCAGTGTGACCATGACCATGACAAGTCACACAGATTGCTCTCCATCTGGGTATCGCTTGATAGCCACCGCTACCTGACTGATGATTGTAGGTATTAAACCGGTTTGGGTTTCGGTTCTCAGAGGATTCAAGAAAAACTCCTTGACTCCTTTGAGGATACTTTCTGGTATTGTGCATGACAGACCTGCATTCAAATGCTATATGCCCAAACTTGTTGCATGCATAACAATTTCCATTGAATCTATTGGGTCTAGGCTTATCATTTAGAAAATAAGGAAAATTATTGTAAGCCTTACTTCTACATACATTAGCAGTGTGTCCTTCCTTGAGACAAGTAAAGCAAACAAGTTTGAACTTTTGCTTAACTTTATCCTTTGATGTTGGTTGTTTCTTTAATGCTCCACTTTTTGTTCCAGAGGTCTCACCTTCCTCATATTCAGAGAAACCAATTCCATTGGTATTCTTTACTGATTTAGCTTATTCAAGCTTCTACTCTAGCTTAATAGAGCTCTTATTGAATTTGGCAAGTATTTCCTTTGACTCAGTGAATTCTTTGGAAATGGCAGCATTGGATTCCTTCAAGGTTGCATTCTTAGAGATAGCCATGTTTAGTTCACCTTGCACTTCTTCTTTTTCAATTTTTCTTTCATGAAGATGAGCGGTAAGTGCACTGATCTCCTGCTTCAGCTTGGAGATCTCATGATCTTTGTCTTTTACCAGATCTTCAGCTTTCCTCCAGTTCTCAAGCTCTTAACACATTCTGATAGTTAGGCCTTCAAGTTCCTTTCTTAGGTTGGCATTGGACTCGTTCAGTTTTTCAACTTCTTGAATTAGGGCTTCCATGTCCGCTTTATCAGAAGAACTATTTTCAATTAGCTCCATCAATTTTTCAGCATGCTCTCTTCTTTTTGCCTGAGAGGCCTTATATTTGACCTTAAGTTCATCATTGGCTTGCTCAGTTTGAGTGAGCCGATGAGTAAGTTCTCTCACAGTGTATTCCCCCATATCTCTTTCCAAGTGGTTAGACTTATAGAAAGGTTGGCTCTGATACCAATTGATGAATACTAAGAGGGGGGGTGAATTAGTATACCGAAAAATACTGTACTTAAACACTTTAACAGTCTGGCAGTAAACTGGTAAAACAGTTTAACAAACAAACCGGTTAACACACATGCAGACCAAATAGAAAATAAGGCATTCACCCATAGAAGCACAAACACCATAACACAAGAGATTTTGATGTGGAAACCCAAATGGGAAAAACCATGGTGAGATGAAACTCACAAGTAACTATCTGCAGAATAGTAACCAGACCAGTTAAGGTCATACAATGTTCTTTACCATAACATATCCTATTAGGAATCTTAGTCTCTGTTAGGAGATAAGTCCGATTAAAGACTACTTTGTGAGAGGATTTCAGATCCATAGATGTGAACCACCTTGTTAGAGGATTTACAAAGGCTTTTCTGGGCCTACCCAATTAAGGGTTTCTGACTTGTCAAAGATGTGAGTAATCAACAAGTGAATGATCTAGCAAATGGCATAGTCTACTTGATTAGATCCATTGTAGCTCATAGCTAATGCTCTTCAGCATTACTTCAGTCTTTAGTAAATCCACACTCTACAGACTTGATCTTATCAGTTAAGATCGCACATACAAGAGCTTCAATGACCACCAAAACCTAACAGCTACTCTCATACATACACATACAAAACCCTATACATGATGTCCTAAAAAGGAATCTGATTTCATGTCGATCTAATAGGATCACATTGCAAGTTCCTAGGTTCATTGTATCTAGACACATTTGATAACACTGCACAACATCACCATCAAAGTGTCGGTGGATGGTAACTCATCACAAAGTATTACTGGTTTATATAACTTTTCCGGTTACCGGTTGGTAACTCAGAGTAACACCGGTTTAACAGATTACCGATTGACAAAAATTGAAGATTGGGAAAAAGATAACTGCCACTTCTGGCTCCTTTGCTCCGCTCCACTTGAGATCCTTAAACTGTTTGATCTCTTTATGCCACTTGGGTCTTTATACCGCTTGAGATCGGTAAACACTTTCTTCATAACATCAATAGTCTAAAGACTACAACATGATACCAGTTTGGAACAATTACCGGTTGAGCATAATTCATACATTCACAAAGTGATCTCATAGCAAGTGTGTGTCCATCAATGACAATCACAACATAATCATCAAAATGCCAACAGAAAGACGGGTCCCGACTACTAGGTCATGTTAGGTACCCATGTACAATGAAAATGCAATGAAATGAATCTTTCACAAAGTAGAGAAAAGGAGAAAACCACCTGGGAAAAAACTCCTCTCCAAAAGAGAGAAAAGAAACAAGCAAATCAAGATTCATGAAGGACTCAAGACCCCCCAAGGAATACATACATCGTGTATATACAATCAAGTATCCCCCCATAGGAAGGAAGAAGAGAGACATAATATCCCCCCCATAATGAAGATTGAAGAAGCTTCAATATCGATGAAGTATGCCTGAAACCAAAAGATGACCCAATGTATACAAGCAACACATCTTCCCTTAGGAAGAAACATGTTCATCGAATGATGAAGAATCCATGCCATGTCCAACTGAAAGGAGGAAGGAAGTATACAAATGTGAATCTCTGAAAAAACTGAATATGAGCCTCCAAGCTCAAAGAATCCATCACACAAGCATGATCAAACTGAACCATGAAATGTGATAAGTCAAGTGAAGGAGGAGACTCATGAATGTCAATCTCCAAAGAAGGTGAAGAGGAATCTCCAACTAGGATAAGACTGTCATCAAAGAGAAGAGAAACCTCCTCAAGTATGTCTCCCAAATCTATAATATGAGACTCAATGTAAACATATATGAAATGGCATCCAAGTACTCATCCCACATACTGCAAGATATGAAATACTATGATAATCATGTTGAATAGTAGATCTCAAGTCTAAAGAAGTGGGAGATGGAGGAGTAGGAATCTCAACACTTGTCTCAAGAACACAATGATTCAAGTGTCCAAACTTCTCCTGACAAACATGATTCACCCTTGATGGAAGGTTATGCACATTAAGAACATAATCATCACCATCATGAGAAAAATCTGAAAAGGAATACAACTCATGTTTCTATGACATCTCTAGTCTCCATATCCCTAATATAGACATAATCAAGAGTGAACTCCACTATCTTACCTTGTGCCTCATGAGTAATTTGGTAAACTGAAAGGAGGTTAGTGGTCAAGGATGGTACACAAAGAACATCATTAAATGTCCCCTCTCCCATATCAATTAAAACTTTCCCACAAACCTTCATGTATGTGTTGTTACCCATCAATATTTTAGGAGAATTGCAAGGATGAAAAGAAGAGAACATATCCATAGAAGATGCCATATGATGAGACGCACCTGAATCAAGAACTCATCTCCCATCTCCAGGATGTGTAGTAGTGATGAGTGTGTTACCTTTCATTTTATCAATGCTATGTGAAACTCTCGTGGTTCCTGATTGTGTAGATGTAGTAGTTGTTGATGATGAAGAAGGAGACACTAATGAGGGCAGCTTGATGTTGTTCTTTTGAAGGATGTGTGTAAGCTCATCAATCTTCTTAGTATAACACTTATTCTCATCATGTCCTTGTCTTTTGCAATAAGCACATTTCATCTTCTTCTTGTTTGATGATTCCTCTTTAGAAGAGGTCTTGGACTCACGAGTATCCTTGGAAGGAGAATCATTTTCTTCCTCATTAGACTTGGGATGTTTATGTTGCTTCTTCCCTTTACCACTTGAAGCCTTTGGAGTGGAGTCATTTGCAATAAGTGCTTGATGCTTTGAAGGCTTTAATGTACCCATGTGTGCCAACTTTTCTTGTTCCCTTGTGAGTTGAGTTGCAAATTCATCAAGAGAAGGCATTTTGTGTGCACCACCAAGAGCATCCATTGTAGCATAGAATGTAGAAACAAAAAATGAATAATTAAGTCCAAGCTTAGAAATAATAGAAATAATCAATTGTTCATCCTCTTTAGTTACCCCACAATTAGATAATTCCAGTCTAAGAGAATTGAGCTTAGAGAAAAATTCTTGGATATTGTCAAAATCATAAGGATTTAGACTCATTAGTTCATTCTCCAACTTGAATTTTCTCATCTTATCTGGCTTACCAAAGATACTCTTTAAGGTAGTCCAAATAGTATTAGGATGATTACAAGATGCAACATGATACCTCAAATCAAGAGAAATGGACAAACAAAGAGTACCAAGAGCTTCATCTCTTCTATCAAACCATTCCCTCTTTTCTGTAGCACCTATAGGTTTTGGATCATTGCCAAGGGTTATTCTATGCAACTTCTTTGTTAACAACAATAACTCCATTTGATTTTTCCACTCATGATAATTATATAGAGTTAGAAGTACAAATTCTAATAAATCCATAATGAAAGAATAGAACAATTAACTACCCCCCACAATATAAGCACTTAAATTCCTTATGTGTCCAAGAGATGGATCAAAACTATAACCAAAAGTTTCAAATCAGCAACTAACTGAAAAAAAACTGTTTGGACACTTAGGAAAAAATGACCACTAAAGGCTAAAAAATAGTCACCCATATGACCTTACCGAGTGCTCAAAATTGCACATACCATGCTGGCAGATACCAATCGAAACTTTTCACTTGCAACCTACTCAATACATAAGTGAATCTTGCATGACTAATGAAAAATGATGCCCTTAATCAACAAAATCTTTTGGTGTGAAGCCACATAAACCAATAAGATCTCATGCAATAGCCAACAATCACAAACTATAAGCCCGATCAACAGAAGATAGGCTGACTAAGCAATGGAGATAACATAAATGTCCCAGATAGGAGCCGCAAACTCTAGAATCAATAGCTACCAACAATATCTGTCATTGAAATTGCCTGTGATGAAAAAAATCGTTGCAACAATCTAACTTGGACAGTCGATCCAAGCAAGCAAGGGGCCAAAGCAAATCTCTATGTTGCAATGGATAGTGTTGGCTAATAAGGTAATGATGATCATATATTTAGAAAAAGATGAGATCTAAATGGAAATTTGGGCAAAATATGATAGCATTGGTCAATCACAAGTTGATCTGGAAGGTAGATTGTGGTGCTTAAAGAAGCCTGAGATTAGATAAAAAATCGTGGAAGAGATATTATCACCACAATTTCACTAAGAACCATGTAAACTTGCTACCTTAAAGAAGATTTGATGGATAGCTTGTTGTGTTACAGATCCAAATTGAGGATCCAATACAAGTACGTTGCCTCTAATCTAACCTTGCCAATGGAAATGTGACACAAAAGGGACCCGTGTGCCAATAAGGTGGTGAGTGAATGCCTGAGAAAAACAACTAATCTGATGCAAATAATAAAAGATCTCACAATCTATTGCCACCATGGATATAACCCACTATGCCAGCATAAGCCACTGCAGATAGAGGCATTGAGATGCAAGACTCTAACAGAGGATCACCAAGCAGATGGAGTCAACCGGATCAATGAAGCACAATATATGGCTTAAATAACAATGCCTTGTGAACATAAAAATAATAGTCCACAAGATTAAAGCCCGATCATATAAAATACAGTCAATGAACTGGTCACTATACGCAATGTGGCTAATGCATGATGCCAAGAGAATTCCAATAGCCAAATCATGGGCCAGTCATAGCAGTATGAATTGTAGCACCCAAAATCTGTGATACGAATGATATCGCCCAAATAAATGGTGCCAATCTCCAAGAAAGATGCAACTTCTACAAAAATTGTTTGTAGAAATAATGAGCATAGAAGCAAGAAATGCACGGGCTCTGGTAAAAAACCACTACTAGTTAATGAGATCGGTTATTGACTAAGGCAGCCAAAAAAAAAAATTAGGCAAATAGAGATCGCACCCAACAACGAAGCAAAATGACCAAAAGTTGACTAAGCACGCCAAATAAATCTAGGATTGATGGTGATGAAAATTTGCAATTAATTCAGGGCATGAGTGCCTCAACTACAAATCAAACCACCAAAATTTGACCTCTAACCTCAAATAATGCTGGTGAAAGCTCTCAAATATGGAAGGAGTTGCTAGATGTTGGCTTTGATGGTATGATGAAAGAATAAGTATCTAGTAGAATACTGAGAGGGGGGGGGGTGAATTAGTATACTGAAAAACTGATAAAAACTTCCCAATCTCAAATTCAAACTCACAAAGTAAACTTTCACTATCAATATCAATACTCAACTTCAATCGGTTAACTGTTATAACAACTTAACAGTAAACAACTTCAATCTTGTAAACATCAAAATGCTTAATCCTGTCTCAACATATTCAATCTCTCAATGCTTCCAGTTATCATGCCTTATCAGAATAGCTAAGTAGTCAATCAAATCAACAAATAAGATCATAACCACAAAAACATTCACCACTTGACACAAATGTTTATACGTGGAAAACCCAAATAGGTAAAAACCACGGTGAGATGAGACTCACAAGGATAGTTATCTGAACTCTTTTGAAGTTCGCCCTGTTAGGAGCCAAGCTTGTTAAAGCTTTTACAATAAGTTCTATTAAGAATTGATTCTGTTAGGAATCATTCGGTTAAGGGATTTACAAAATGCCTTGATGAAAAGAAAAATACCCTGTTAGGAGTAACCTCGGTAGAGGGTTTGAGAATCCAAGCTAATGGACCACCTTGTTAGAGGATTTAAGAAGTAACCAAGCTTGTTAGAGCTTACCCGGTTAGGGATTTCAATTATGTTGTAATTGTTAGAAAACAATAGGTTTTCTTGATCTGTCTGAATAGCACTACATTTTCTTGATCAGATCCTTTTAAGCTTCAATCCGCTTCTACACAAACTGCAAATCCATTCTTTGATTAGGCAACCACACACTCAACTGGTTTTCGGCCAAAACTTTGCCAACACTCTTACAAACAACTTCATCGACCTTAAATACAAATCAATTAGGAGGGTAACACAACAAAAACCTAATTCTCTCATAGAGATTACAAACAAGTTGGTTCAATCTTGACCGTTAGAAATCATAACAATCTCTTCACATTCTTCAAGAAAATTCGAACCACTCCATGATCACGCGCTATGCATTAGATGCAATCCACTTTGCTCATTCCCTAGACAATCAAACAAATGAACAAATGTGCCAAAACAATCTGAACTTATCCTCATTCAATGCTCACACATGTCTCCATCATTACCACTCATCATTAGATCTTAAACCAACAAACTTGATTGGTTAGGGTTTAACAAAAAAACAAATGGTAGGGTTTACCAGTTACATTGCATAGAAAAGGGTTTAACCTTATACACCGATTTAACTTACAAACTACCATATATTGGTTTACAACATCTTCCACAAAGTTTATCATACTAGTTACAATACAAAAGCAATATCGACAATAACATCAGAAAAATCATGAATATCATTCATCGGTTCAATTGACATCAATGACAACATAACATATCATTAATGCAATATTCATGCAAATGCCAACAATCTCCCCTTTTGGCATTGATGGCAATACAAATATCAACACCTCTGATTGCTGTTGTGATTGGTGAATAGGAATCATGGTTTACATTACCAAGTATTCACCATGCTCTTTTTGTCTTCAGCTTGACGTTGGTTTCCCTTTGCCAGTCACATAATTCTTCTCCTCAATCACATAATTCTTATCCCCCTTTGAAAACAACGCCAAATTGAAAGTAAAACATGTAATATCAAATTTTCACTGTGCATCAACAACATACTGCAACTTGATGCCCCCCTGTGGAATACATCCACTTCTTCATCAATCCATGTAAAATTCTACAAGTAATGCAGGGACTGATGCAATCAACATCATGCTCAACTAGCTTCATGAAGAGGGACAACTCCCAACTAACTTCTAAGATACTCAAAAGTGGTCTTAGGCAGAGGTTTGGTAAAGATATCTGCAAGTTGCTCCTAGGTAGAAACATGCTCTAAGATAACATCTTTACTTTGAACTTTTTCCCTCAAAAAGTGATACTTCAATTCAATGTCCTTGGTGTGAGCGTGCAAAACATGATTATTAGAAATATTAAAGACACTTGTATTATCACATAAAATCTTTATAGGTTCTGATATCTTCATCTTAAAACCTTCCAAAATGTGTCTCATCCAAATAGCTTGTGTGCAATTCATATAAGCTGCAACATACTCAACTTCAGCAGTAGATTGTGAAGTACAACTCTACTTCTTACTACTCCATGAAACTAGCCTTCCTCCTAGAAAGAATGCTCCACCGGTAGTACTTTTCTAGTCATCAATATTTCCTGCCCAATCAGCATCACTGTATGCCTTCAAATCAAAGTTTCCTCCATATGGATACCATAATCCATAGTCAACTGTACCTTTCAAATATCTAAAAAATCTCTTTGTTGCTATTAGGTGTGCTTCCTTTGGATTCTTCTGAAATCTTGCAACTATACCAACTGCATGGGCAATATCTGGTCTGCTGTGAACAACATAGTGCAATTTTCCAATCACTGACCTGTATTCCTTTTCATCAACAGACTTAGATGCATCCTCCTTGGACAACTTACAACCTATAACCATTGGTGTGCCAACTAGTTTACAGTCACTCATGCCAAAAGTATTCAAAACCTCTTTCACATACTTAGATTGAGTAATGAAAATACCATTCTTCATTTGTTGTATTTGCAAGCCTATGAAAAAATTTATTTCTCCTACTAAAGACATTTCAAACTCATTTTTCATTTCATTTGCAAAACTGTTGCTCATGACATGATTACCTCCAAAAATAATATCATCAACAAATACTTCACTGACCAGCATTTCATCTCCTTCCAACTTGAGATAAATATTACTATCATCACTGGTTCTTGCAAAGCCTATCTTCATCAGATGTGTATGAAGTCGTTCATATCATGCTTTGGGTGCCTGCTTCAATCCATACAAAGCTTTATGCAATCTGCATACCATGTCTTTCTCATCTGTCAATGCATAACCATCAGGCTTCTCTATGTATACCTCTTCTTCCAATATCTCATTCAAAAATGCAGACTTAATATCCATCTGGTATACCTTGAACTTCTTATGGGCTGCAAATGCAAGTAAAGTTCTGACACCTTCTAGTCTTGCTTTTGGTGCAAAAGTTTCCCCATAATCTTCTCCTTCTTCTTGAGCATAACCCTTGCCAACTAATCTTGCCTTGTTGCGAACTACAACACTATCTTCATTTAAATTGTTTCTAAATACCCATTTAGTACCTATAACATTCTTGTTTACCGGTCGGGGTACCAGGGTCAAATTGTTGTTCTTCTCAATTTGATCCAATTCCTCTTCCATAGCTTTAACCCAATAATCATCACCAAATGCCTCCTTAGCACTTCTAGGTTCAATGGTGGAGATCATGCAAGAGTTCTCTCTTATTCTTCTTCTAGTTAGTACTCTAGCATCCTTATCCCCAATAATCTACTCAAGACTATGGTTCAGTCTTACACACCTAGCAATAACATGATCATTCTCTTTAGGTTCAGCTTCTTCATTATCATCTTCTTCTAAATTTATTTGTTCTGGTTGAACAAGTACATCAGGATTTTCTTTACTGGTTTCTGATTTAACAATTTTAGGTTCCAAAAGCAAAATGCAAGGATCTTCATCATTTTTCTCTGAACTAGTTCCATTTGAGACTTCAGGACATTCATCTACATGAACATCAACACTCTCAACAATTCTCTATGTCCAGTTGTTGAAGCATTTGTAGGCCTTACTCTTGGTGGAATAGCTAAGAAATATGCCTTCATCACTTTAGCTTCAAACTTGCTAATGTAATCACCTCTTTTAATAAAACATTTGCTACCAAATATTTTAAAATAGCTAACATTAGGTGATCTTCCATACCAATATTCATAAGGGGTCTTGTCCTTACCTCTTTTCACCAGAACTCGGTTCATTGTGTAGACAACTGTACTTACAGCTTCTTTCCAAAATGTTTTCACTATATTTCCTTGTATCAACATTGTCCTAGCAGCTTCAACCACTGACCGGTTGTTCCTCTCTGCTATACCATTCTGTTGTGGTGTCCTTGGTGCAGAAAGTTGCCGCTTGATACCATTCTCATCACAATACTTAGTGAATTCCTCAAAATTAAATTCACCGCCCTCATTTGTTCTCAAACATTTTATCTTTTTGTCACTCTCTTTCTCAGCTAAGGCCCTAAATGCCTTGAATTTACCAAAAGCTTCATTTTTATCCTTCAAGAATGTGACCCACATCATCCTTGAACAATCATCAGTGAAGATCATGAAATATCTATCACCTTGAATACTTCTTGTTCTTATTGGTCCACATAGATTTGTATGAACCAAATCTAACAAGTGCTCTGTTGAGAAGGACTTGCTCTTGAAAGTTGAAGAAGTCATCTTTCCTAACTGACTTTCTTTACAAAGAGCATTAACCAGTTTGTCTAGTTGAGGCAAACCTCTTACTGTCTTGGACTTGCTCACTTTAACAATGTTATCAAAGTTTATATGAAAAAATCTCCTATGCCAAAGCCAACTATCATCTATCTTTGCAATCAAATAGTTGTTGACTTTAGGATTAAGATGAAATAGATTACCTCTTATTTGTTTCTCGGTTGCAATCAATTCACCTTTGTTGTCAAAGATTTTGCACACACTATTTCTAAACTCTAGTGGGTATTCTCTGTCATTAAGTTGTACCACACTCAGAAGATTGTGCTTTAGGCCTTCAACCCAATAGACATCGTCTGCACTGCTCTTCCCATTAAGAGAAATAACTCCCTTACCTTTAACCATACAGGGTGATTCATTGCCAAATCTGACAACACCGCCATCAAATTCCTTCAGGGAAAGAAATTTGCTTTGATCATCGGTCATGTGATGTGAACAACCACTGTCAATAATCCAATCATCAGAGTTATCCATCCTGGACACTATTGCCTTCTGATCTGATATCTCTTCCTTAATAGCTACAATCACAATATCTTCACTAGCATCATCATCAGATTCTTCATCAGTAATACCACTATCAATAGCAATAAGACCCTCTCTCTTGCCTTTTCCCTTATACTTCTTGAATTTGTCTCTCTTGTATTCATTTTCACCATTAGGATAGTTAGCTATTATATGAACAATCTTGTTGCATGCAAAACATTTTAAAAGTAGTTTACCTCTATATTTCCGAGTACCTCTATGTAGTCGTTTTGCCAACAATGCTTCAAGTTCCACTAAGTTGTATTCATCATCAGTATCTCTACAGGATCTAGATTCATAACCATGACAATTATCTCTACTTTTTCTCACATAT
This sequence comes from Cryptomeria japonica, assembly GCF_030272615.1. Taxonomy (NCBI): domain Eukaryota; kingdom Viridiplantae; phylum Streptophyta; class Pinopsida; order Cupressales; family Cupressaceae; genus Cryptomeria; species Cryptomeria japonica. The sequence goes on along the minus strand of NC_081405.1, from coordinate 348,717,968 downwards.
GGGTTAGAGACAAAAGCTCTGAATGCAGATTCTGATTTCTGTACACTACCATCATAACCGTTTAATTCAAAAGCAGTAAGTTTGCCAATGATAGAGTCAAGAGTTACCTTAGTTTTGTCAATGGACTTCAGCTCCTAAATAGCTGCAACTCAGATAGCATAGGCCGGTAGTAGGGTTCTCAGTACCTTACTGATCACTGTGGCATCTTCCACTTTCCCTCTTGCACTCTTTATTTCACCAACTATCTCTTTTATCCTTTGACCATGTTGTTGGATATTCTCACCTTCAAACATTCTCATGTCATCAAACTTTCCTCTTAGGCTCTCCTCTTTAGCGATCTTAACATGTTCATCACCGCTATAAATCTCTTCAATTTTTTTCCATACTTCATATGCAGTTTCAAGAGCATGAACATCTACATATTCAGCATCAGACAGGGAACTGATAATAGCCTCTAATGCTTGATTATTTTATTGTTGTTCTTTCTTCTAATCATCAATCAAAGTTCAAGTGGGTGCAATATACTTAGTTTCTACATGATCCCAATACTGACTTCCCATACTCTTAATGTAAATCTTCATTTCGTCACTCCATATCCTATAGTTATCTTTGTTGAACTTTGGACCTTGTTTCTTCATCATGATCTACAAGATCTTTTCCTCAAGTTGTTAAGCTTTTAAATTAAAGAGGACCCGAAATGCTCTAATACCAATTGATGGTATGATGAAAGAATAAGTATCCGGTAGAATACTGAGAGGGGGGGTGAATCAGTATACTAAAAAACTGATAAAAACTTCCCAATCTCAAATTCAAACTCACAAAGTAAACTTTCACTATCAAGATCAATACTCAACTTCAACCGGTTAACTATTATAACAACTTAATAGTAAACAACTTCAATCTTGTAAACATCAAAATGCTTAATCATATCTCAACATATTCAATCTCTCAATACTTCCAGTTATCATGCCTTATCAGAATAGTTAAGTAGTCAATCAAATCAACAAATAAGATCATAACCACAAAAACATTCACCACTTGACAAAAACGTTTATACGTGGAAAACCCAAATAGGTCAAAACCACGGTGAGATGAGACTCACAAGGATAGCTATCTGAACTCTGCTAAAGTTTGCCCTATTAGGAGCCAAGTTTGTTAAAGATTTTACAATAAGTCTTGCTAAGAATTGATTCTGTTAGGAATCACCCAGTTAAAGGATTTACAAAATGCCTTGATGAAAAGAAAAATACCCTGTTAGGAGTAAACTCAGTAGAGGGTTTGAGAATCCAAGCTAATGGACCACCTTGTTGTTGGAATTATGGATGAATTGATTATGTGTGGCATTAATGTTTTGTCATTGATGTCAACACTGCAGATAGATTTACACTGGCTAATATGGATGGTTACCAGCAGACAGGTTACCGGTATAAGATCTAGTGTTACCAGCATAAGGGATTATCTAGTTGGCACTTTCGGCATGTTTGGATCAGTAAATTATATTGGATTTCATGTGTTATATGCTTCATAAGTGTGTTTTGGTCAATTGGTATTGGCTTGATAATTATATGTTATCATACACACCGGTAAACCCTTACCGACACTGGTTTAAGGCTTTACCGGCAGATCTTTCAATGAGGAATCATGACAAGATGCACAATTGGTGTTGGTGTAGCTTCTTCAAAGATTTCACGATGCTGAAAATGTTTGTTGATCATGCTTCAATTGCTTGAAGACATTGCTTTGGCGTGGTGGACCCAGAATAGGTCTGGTACCTATCTAGGTTATGGACCAATATCATGCTAGCGTGTACTCTACACATTACCTGGATGATTCAAGATGTTTGATGGATCTGTTATTATTGTTTTGCTCTTAAGAAGACATGGCATATCATTGTAATAAGAAATTATGTAATGATATTATTGTAATATCTTTAGGTGGCTGACCTAATTGGTTTAGGCCTTAGGGTTTGTATAAATAAGAGGTAGAAACTCTTTGTAAAGTATCATGGTTATTGGAAAACTCATGGTCAAGGAATGTAATGTGTGAATATTGTAATATCATTCAGGCAGAGGAGTTGATCGATCATTGGTGATTGGATTGGTTTCAGAAGAGGATTTTCTCCTCCGACATTTAGCTTAACCAGGACTGTAATCAGGCATAGTAGATGCTATTTCCAATAGTTCACTCAATTGGATTGTTGTCCATTTATCTTGAGAAGGTTGTAGCCTCTCTATAGTCAGTGAGACTATTTTGTAATGAGCAGTATGCTCTAGGCAATGTGCCTTCCTGCAAGTGCAGGCCCCTCATTGTAACACATACTTTTTGCAAAAGTATCATCTGACTGTGGGTAGGCTTCCCACCGTGGTTTTTCCCTTTCTGGTTTTTTCACATACAAATCATGGTGTTATGTGGTATGATTGCATTGCATTTATTATCTGGTTAATTATTTTTTACCGGTATCGTTTTCTACCAGCATCTATTTGTGCTTTACCGGTACTTGATTTGTTTAAGGTTGTATTATAGATTAAAAGTTATAATTTATTAACAACTAATTCACCCATCCCCCCTCTCAGTTGTTCATCGGTTATCCTAACACTTGTTAGAGGATTTAATAAGTAACCAAGATTGTTAGAGCTTACTCGGTTAGGGGATTTCAATTCTGTTGTAACTGTTAGAAAACAACAGGTTTTCTTGATCTGTCTGAATAGGACTACAGTTGCTTGATCAGATCCTTTTAAGCTTCAATCTACTTCTACACAAATTGCAGATCCATTCTCCAGTTAGGCAACCACACACTCAACTGGTTTTCAACCAACACTTTTACAAACAACTTCATCGACCTTAAATACAAATCAATTAGGTCAGTAACACAACAAAAACCTAATTCTCTCATAGAGATTACAAACAAGTCAATTCAATCTTGACCGTTAGATATCATAACAATCTCTTCACATTCTTCAATAAAATTCCAACCGCTCCATGATCATCGCTTCATTGGACTTTGTAACTCATCACGTGCTATTCATTGTATATAATCCACTTTTCTCATTCCCTAGACAATAAAACAAACGCGCCAAAACAATTTGAACTTATCCTCATTCAATGATCACACATGTCTCCATCATTACCACTCATCATTAGATCTTAGCCAACAAACTTTATCGGTTAGGGTTTAACAAAAAAACAACTGGTAGGGTTTACCGGTTACATTGCATAGAAAAGGGTTTAACCTTATACACCGGTTTAACTTACAAACTACCATATACCGGTTTACAACATCTTCCACAAAGTTTATCATACCATTACAATACAAAAGCAACATCAACAATAACATCAACAAAATCATGAATACCATTCACCGGTTCAATTGACATCAATGACAACATAACATATCATTAAAGCAATCTTCATGCAAATGCCAACAAGCTCTTGATACCATGTAGAAATTATTAATTTCCCAAAACCTGCAAACAAATATAAACCTTCACAAGAGAAGTGTAATTCACCAATTGATGAACGATTGAGATTGAGATTAATAAAATGTACATAAGCTCTCCTTATAAAGGAAAGAGCGAAATGCAAGCACCAATGAGGTGTGAGGGTAGGTACAACCACCCAATACAAAATACTAGATGTAGGTAACTAAAATAATATTAACCTTACCTAACACCTAGGAAATGATAAATTTTCCCAAGTTAACTTAAGCATGTGATTAAATATTAATTTACTCGAACACTTATGTCATGTAGGAGGCTATGTTTTTCGTGTAGGGATCGTATGGATTTTTACCATGGTTTTTTAAAACCTTGTTTTGGCCCATGGTAATGTTTTATGATGGTAAATTGAGCGCCAACAGGTCTATATATTGAGGGGTTGAGTTGGAGACAAGAACGAGTTTGTTCAAGTCTTATTTTACAGGGGTTATGCTACTAGATTGAGAATTTGAGTTTGAGAGTTGTATTGTAACATCATATTGTTGCTAATACAAGTCTTTCATCTCTTCTTGGTGGAGTTTTTTTCTTGAAAGGTTTCTCCACATAATTTTCTTGTTATGTGTTGATCTTTTATGGTGTTCTTGTTTTCATTGTTATAGTTATATTATTTCCATTTGATAAACATGGATAAATCTAACTTACAGTTTGATTTGAAGCTACATATATTGTTGTTCACCTCTACTTTTCTAACATATTGCATTACGAGGGATTCACAAATTTTTCCTACATTTGAATCATTTCTCAAAGTTTTCAGACATGTTTCATGTTGTTGTATGACAATTTTTTTAGAGAATCTCATGAATGTTTGTATTACATTAAATCTTTAGTGGATGTTTCAAGTAATAACTTTGATAATCCTCCTAGAGATGATCTTGATATAAATAATACTTGTACCTCTACTAGAGTATCTTTTATTCACGGGGAAAGAGTGTTGGCCATTTTGTGGAATTGATTATGTGTTGTATTGATGTTTTGTCATTGATGCCAACACTACCTGTTTGGATGCTTTACCGACACCCTTCTGGTCCTGGTAGGTTGAGTGGTTTCTGGTTAACTTGGATCCGACATGATCTGGTAGGCTCCAATATAGTTTGGTGATGAAATTGTCTTGTTCATGATACTCATGCTCATATTTGGTCAGTTGGTTTTGGTCTGGTGATCGAATGCTATCCTTCTTTTTTAGAAGCTTGGTTTCTGGTTCTAGCGAGGGTTTCACCGGCAGAGCATTTGGTGGAGATCTTTGATGAATTGCATAAGTGGTGTTGATGCAACTTCTGGTGGAGTTTGAGGATGTTGTTGGTGACCATGTTCAATACTTGGCGGATGGAGATCATTGTTGTAGCATGTGGACATATACTGGGTCCCGGTCGATCTAGGTTATGGATCGACTTTAATGTAACGTGTGGATAGGACCTATTGATGTATTTTTGGGATGTCTTATGTGTTGATATTATTTGTTTGGTCTAAGGCCGATATGGTTTGTAATTATGTAATTGGCTTATTGTCTGGTGGTCAACCTAATTGTTTATGGTTGAGGGTTTGTATATATAAATGTAAGATCTCATTGTAGATAGTCATGGTTAATGTTAGAGGTCATGGTCAAGGAATGTAATGTGCGAATAATGTAATATCATTCAAGCAGAGGAGTTGGTCGATTATTGGAGATCGAATTGGGTATATGTAAGAGGATTTAGTCCTCTGGTATTGAGCTTAACCGGAACTGCACTCGGGTATAGGAAATGCTACTTTTTGCAGTTCAACACTTCTCTGGATTGTAGTATGGTTTTCTATGTAGTCAGTGAGGCTCCTTTTGTGATGAGAAGTGCGCTCTAGGTTGTTGGCCTTCCTAAAAATGCAGGCCCCTCAATTATAATTCACATACTTACTTCAAAAGTATTATCTGACTATGGGTAGGCTTCCCACCGTGGTTTTTTCCTTTACCAGGTTTTCCACGTACAAATCTTGGTGTTATGTGGATGGCTTTTATTCTGTGATCACTATTTATGCTTAATTGGTTTAACTGCTATTTCGGTATTAATATTTTGGGTTCCGGTATTAAATTTTAAATTGCTAATGGTTCCAGATTACTATGACAACTGATTCACCCCCCCCCCCTCTCAGTTGTCTTTCGGTTATTTGAACTATCTAACAATTGGTATCCGAGCTTTGGTCCTCTTTGCAAAATGCTTAACCGTTTAAGGAAGATCCTATGGCGCCTAACAGTTCAAGTTCATCCAGTTCTTCTAGAGCTATCTTTCGAAGGGACATTCCGAGGCTTGATAGAACTAATTACACAGTATGGAAGATTCATATGGAGACTCATCTGAGATGTCTTAGCAAGGAGATTTGGGAGATCACACAGAATTGTGTCACACCCTATAATTTAGGATTTGGAAATCCTCCTTTGGCAAACCTAGACAAGGAGCTTGAGAATGATTGTAGAGAAAGAGAAGCCCTCTTGTGTGCACTTTCTGATCAGCAAATAATGGGATTAACCGACAAATCATCTGGAAAGACTATATGGGATAAGTTGGAGACTCTTAATGAAGGTGACCCTACAATGATTTTTTCTAAACTTGATGGTTATCGGGTGAGATATGAAAACCTGAAGATGGAAGAAGATGAAAGGATTACTGCATTAATGGAAAGGGTAAATGACATTATTATGGGAATTCAATGTTGTGGTGGAACTCTGAGCGAAGATGAAATTGTCTCTAAAGTATCGAGAGCCCTACCACCAGCTTACAAAATGAAGGGTACTTCTATTAATGAGTTGAGAACAATGGCTAATACGTCTTTCAACAAAGATACTCTGGTTGCAAAACTATCTTCTTTTGAGCTTTTAGAATTTGGACCTTCTAGAGCTGTGAAGACTGAACCTTCTTTTCATGCATCTACATCTACAAGCGGTAAGCAATATTGGAAAGCTTTGTATGCAAAGGAATTAGAGGATATGAAGAGAGAAGATTATGAGTTTGAGAAACTTGAGGCACTATTTTCAAAAGAGTACCTAAAGGACCGATAGGAAGTAAGTATGAAGGAAAAGCACCTTTTAAATGTTTTGCATGTAATAAGATTGGTCATTTTGCATCTAGATGTCCTAAAAGAAATTCAAGATTTGAAAAAAGAGTTAGAAGATCATTTAAGCCTAACCCTGGATATCAGAACAAGTATAAATACAAGAAAACAGAGACAAATCATGCTACATAATGGATGAGGAAGGCATTACTAATTCTGATGATGAACTGGCAGAAGACTCTGCTAGTGGATCCGGTAATGGGAAGGAATGGGTGTTCCTGGCTATCAAGGAAGATGATCCGACACTAGAAGAGAATGTACCTGAAGACAAGGCACTTGCTGCTAAAATTGAAGACAAGGATGAATGGGTAATTGACAGTGGTTGTTCACAACATATGACTAGAGATAAAAGGAAGTTTCTATCTTTGCAAGAATTTGATGGTGGTCTAGTTAGATTTGGAGATGACAAGGCATGTATAATCAAAGGAAAAGGAACTATATCACTGGATGGTAAGAACAATACTACCAATGTTTATTATGTTGAAGGTTTGAGGCATAATCTTTTGAGTGTAGGACAATAGGTAGATAAGGGATTTCAATTACAATTCAAGAATGGAAAATGTAAAATCATTAACAGATCTAGTTTCGGGATAGCAACTGGTACACAGACAAAAGGTAATAGATTTCATTTGAACTTTGATAAGAAGACATGTTTGATTAAACAGATTTATGAGATTTGGCTATGGCATAAAAGGCTATGTCATGTGAATTTTGATTGCATTGTGAAGATCAGTTCAACTAAGGAAGTTAGGGATATACCTAAGATTATGAAGCCCTATAATCCGATATGTAAAGAATGTCAAATGGGTAAACAAGTCAGAACCTCTTTTAGGAGTATACAAGATAAATCAAATGATGTTCTTAATCTTATTCACACTGATTTGTGTGGCCCTACTAGAGTTAAAAGTTTTCAAGGTGATAGATATTTCATGCTAATCATTGATGATTATTCTAGAATGATGTGGGTTACTTTTCTGGAAGAAAAATCTGAAGCATTTGAGAAATTTAAGATCTTTAAGGCTAAAGTTGAAACTGAGACATGATTGAAGATTAAATGTTTGAGATCGGATCATGGTGGAGAATTCACATTCGGTGAGTTTACTAGCTTTTGTGAGAAGCATGGTATAAGAAGACAATTTTCTGCTCCCTTGACACCTCAACAGAATGGAGTTGTGAAAAGGAAGAACATAACTATCTTGGATGTTGCTAGAACAATGATGATGGAAGCTATTCTACCTCATATCTATTGGAGAGAACAAGTGAGTATAATGGTTTATACATTCAACAAAGTACATATCAAAGGAGAAACCGGTAAGACACCTTATGAATTATGGTTTGGCAACATACCTATAGTTAAGTATTTCAGAATTTTTGATAGTAAATGTTATATTGGGAGAGATGATATCATTGGGAAATTTGATCCTAGATGTGATGAAGGCATATTTCTTGGTTATTCTAATGAAAGTAAAGCATATAGATGGTATAACAAGAGATTGTAAAGAATTGTGGAGAGTGCTAATGTCAAAGTAGATGAGCTAAACAAAAGGCAAATCATAGTTTATGAGAAGGGACCGACAGTGGAAATGATTATATATGAACCGGTAGAACCTTTACCAGAACAAAGAGTTGAACTAGTTACTCTGACAATATCAGAGAACTCTACAGTAACTGAAGAACAAGGAAGGGGAACTGAAAGTCAGAAGACTCCTAGGTATGTGAGATTGAATCATTCAGAAGATCAGATCATTGAGGATAAGAGAAATGGAGTGATGACAAGAAGAAGACTGGAAACTAATGAGGTATGTTTAATATCACAAGTTGAACCGGTATCAGTAATTGAGGCACGTAAAGATGAATATTGGTTGAAATCTATGGAAGAAGAATTAGATCAGATTGAGAAAAATAACACATGGACCTTGGTTCCCCGACCTAAAAATAAAACTATTATTGGAACTAAATGGGGTTTTAGGAATAAATTGAATGAGGATGGTCAAGTTATAAGGAATAAGGCTAGATTAGTTTGTAAAGGATATTCTCAGAAGGAAGGAATTGATTATGGAGAGACTTTTGCACATGTAGCTAGGATTGAAGCTGTAAGATTATTTCTTGCCTATGATGCTTATAAAAACTACAAGGTTTATCATATAGATGTTAAATGTGCATTTTTGAATGGGGATCTTGATGAAAAAGTTTATATTGAGCAACCTGATGGTTTTTCACTATCAGATGATACAAATATGGTTTGTAGTTTAAGGAAAGCTTTATATGGATTGAAACAAACACCTAGAGCTTGGTATGCAAGGTTGGATAAATATCTTTTCAAGATTGGTTTTACTAAGGGCAGTGCTGACAGTAATTTATATTATAAGATCACTGATGGTGAGATACCGATTATTGAAGTATTTATTGATGACATTATTTTTGGAGGTGAAGATAAGTTATGCATATGATTTTCTAAGAATATGGAGAAAGAATTTGAGATGTCTATGATTGGTGAGATGAAATTTTTCTTAGGTTTGTAGATTACTCAGACTGACAAAGGTATTTTCATCTGTCAAACTAAATATGCTAAGGAATTGTTGAAGAAATTTGGTATGGGAGATTCTAAACTGGTAAGTACTCCTATGGTTATAAGTGAGAAATTGACAAGAAAAGACGTTTCTGCACCGGTAAATCTTACAAGATACAAATCTATGATTGGAGATCTTCTTTATTTGACTCAGACTAGGCATGACATTATGAATGTTGTTTGTATTATTTCAAGATTTCAGACTAATCCTAGAGAAAACCATGAGATGGGGGTGAAAAGGATTTTTAGATACCTACAAGGTACATTAGAATATGGCTTGTGGTACTCTAAAGATGATAACTTTACTTTATGTGCATATACAAATGTTGATTGGGTTGGAGATCTTGATGACCAGAAAAGCACTTCCGGTGGAGCTTTCTTTCTTAGAAAGAAGTTGGTTTCATGGATCAACAAGAAGCAATCATGTACTTCTTTATCTACTGTTAAAGCTGAGTATGTTGTTGTTGCTACTAACTGTACACAAGTTTTATGGATGAAGCAAATGTTGAAGGATGTAAAGGTGGATTGTGATGCACCGGTAGTTATTCACTGTGATAACTCTATTGCTATTGATATATCAAAGAATCCAGTATTTCATTCTAAAACAAATCACATATCTATCAAGTATAACTTTTTGAAGGAGAAGGTGGAAACAAATGAAGTTAGACCGGTTTATGTGAACACTAAAGAGAAGATTGCAGATATTTTCACTAAACTTTTGCCCAAGGAATCATTTGAGTACCTAAGAGACAGATTGGGAGTTTCTGCCCCTCCGGTAGAGACTTGATTGATGTGGTTTGGCATCAGTTCGACATGCATTATCAGAAATACTATTGATTCTGGCACTGATGTGGGATGCTACCGCTCAAAGGGAGTAGTCAACCTTATGATTCAATGGTTTATGTTTTTGCTTTGATATTTGTGTCAGATTTATGGCATTGATGTGAAAGGGGGAGTGATATTGATGTGAAAAATAAAGAGAAATTCAAATCTTTATAGAGATATTATTCATAGGGGGAGAGCTATTGATATTGAGAGCTGTATGTGGGAGATTGTTGGTTGTCTTCCATTGGGGGAGACTTGTTTGACATTTCTTGGTACTTAGATGTTTTACACATCTAGTATTGCCATCAATGCCAAAGGGGGAGATTGTTGGTCATTTGGTGGAATTGATTATGTTTTGCATTGATGTTTTGTCATTGGTGCCTACACTAGCTGTTTGGATGCTTTACCGGCACTCTTTTGGTCCTGATAGGTTGAGTGGTTTCTGGTTAACTTGGATCTGACATGATCCAGTAGGCTCCAGTATAGTTTGGTGATGGAATTGGCTTGTTCATGATACTCATGCTCATATTTGGTCAGTTGGTTTTGGTCTAGTGATCGGATGTTGTCTTGCTTGCTTAGAAGCTTGGTTTTTGGTTTCGGTGAGGGTTTCACCGGTAGAGCATTTGGTGGGGATCTTTGATGAATTCCATAAGTGGTTTTGATGTAGCTTCTGGTGGAGTTTCAGGATTTTGTTGGTGATCATGTTCGATAATTGGTGGATAGAGATCATTATTGTAGTGTGTGGACCTATACTAGGTCTCGGTTGATCTAGGTTATGGACCGGATTTAATGTACCGTGTGGATAGGACCTATTGATGTATTTCCAGGATGTCTTATGTGTTGATATTATTTGTTTGGTCTAAGGCCGGCATGGTTTGTAATTTTGTAATTGGCTTATTATCTGGTGGCCGACCTGATTGTTTATGGTCGAGGGTTTGTATATATAGATGTAAGATCTCATTGTAGATCATCATGGTTAATGTTAGAGGTCATGGTCAAGGAATGTAATGTGTGAATAATGTAATATCATTTAGGCATAGGATTTGGTCAATCATTGGAGATTGAATTGGGTATATGTAAGAGGATTTAGTCCTCTGGTATTGAGCTTAACTGGAACTACACTCAAGCATAGGAGATGCTATGTTTTAAAGTTCAACACTTCTCTGGATTGTAGTCTGGATTTCTATGTAGTCAGTGTGGCTCCTTTTTGTGACGAGCAGTGTGCTCTAGGTTGTTGGCCTTCCTGCAAGTGCAGGCCCCTCAATTGTAATTCATATACTTACTGCAAAAGTATTATCTAACTATGGGTAGGCTTCCCACCATGGTTTTTCCCTTTGTCGGGTTTTCCACATACAAATCTTGGTGTTATGTGGATGGCTTTTATTCTGTGATCATTGTTTATGCTTAATTGGTTTAACTACTATTCCAATATTAATATTTTGGGTTTCGATATTCAAGTTTAAATTTCTAATGGTTTCGGTAATCTGTGACAACTGATTCACCCCCCTCTCAGTTGTCTTCTGGTTATTTGAACTGTTTAACAAAGAGTTAGTGCTCCTATCAATGATCTCTCCAATGGGGATGTAACATTGAAGAGTAATAATGAATCATCTTCCCACAAAGGTACTTTGGTACAAGAGAGACAAGGTAAGAACGTTAATATTGGCACACCTAACACTCTAGATCCTCCTTATTCTCCAAGATCTTATCTTAATCATCAACATATTTTGAGACAAGATGTTATGAATTTATTCATGATATATCTATTAACATAAAACCAAGATGAATCTTTAAATGATGATAATACTTTTTACCAACCTAACAAAGTGGATATGAACACTAATGTTAGAAATAAGAATCTCCCTACAGATAAACTTCCTTCCTCATCTTTTCATCCCTTTGACCCTTCAAGATGTACTTACACAACAAATTTTAATGAAGTCTATAATGAAGCTCCTTCACCTTCCCAATTGAAAACACATTATGAGGTTGTATATTACTAGACAAGGCTATAGTGGACAAGGTCTTGGAAACATGGAACAAGGAATCAAATCCCCTATATAACCTCCCTTAGAATGAACTAGAGAAGGCATATGATAACATCCCTTATTACCTAGAGCACATATGTATCCTTCTCTCAACTCTTTATCACAATAGGAGGACATTTATTTTGACCTTCTTAGAGATCAATTAATATTCCTTTCTTTAGAAAAACAAAGAAAGAATCATAAACCAAATCAAGATAATGCTCCTTTTTTCACATATCATCAAAATCATAACCATTCTACCAATGAATGCCATGATTTAGAATATTAAATTTAACAACTTATTGATAATGGTACCATCTTAATAGCAGATGATTAGCACTCCCCCTATTATGTTGCTCCTCACTATGTGACACTAGCAACTTGCATTTTGGAGGTTCTTTGTCATTCATGGTGGTATAATTTCATGTGCAATCATACCTGACCATCAACATAATAGTTTTCTTATTATTGTCTCCATGCTTGGGGTGCAAGAATAGTTTTCAATATTTTCCCTCTCTCTTTCTAAGGATTCAATTTTCCTTTGTTGAGTTGCATCTTTTATAAATATATCCTTTGTTGAGTTGCATCGTTTATAAATATATCCTTTCTTGAATAGAATTGTTTGTCCTTCATGAGATTTTAACCTTGCTTGGAGGTGTGTGTTAGGTCCCCTTGCTTGATATTGTTTATTTTTAAAAATAATCTCTCCTTGGCGTTGAAAATTAATCCTTCATCAAGAAGCATCATTTTGAGCAATAGGGAAGGTGTGCATTCTTGGTCTTATTCCCCTCTCCTTTGGTTAAAGATTTTATTTTTGTTAAATATCTCCTCTTGGAGGTAGATGTCTTTGGGCAAATATCTCTTCCTCCTTTCATCATGCATCCTTCAAAAATATCGCTTTACACTTGTTGCAAGATATCTCTTTTACAACTATCTCTCCCTTTCTTAAAAGAGTTTGAGGCCTCTTTAGCTTGTAGTGTATGTACATTATTGCTTAAAGGATATCTCCTTAGTGTCAAAGGTGTTTATCCTTGTTCTTTTCTACCTTAAGATATAAATATAGAGTTATGTTGACATCTTAAGGGGGGAAATATATGCAGCCTCCTTGTTGCTTACTTTGCAGTTGCATTTTGTAGATTTCCTTATGAACAACATGTTCTGTTTGGATAATATTTGTTCAATTTTTCAAAAAAAAAATACAAACAATCGGTTTTATTTAGTTATCCTTGTTCAATTTTGTGGACCCTTATTGTGGTGTCACTACAACACCCATTTTGCAATATGATTTCCTTACAACCTATTTTGTTTGGTTATCTTTGTTCAATTTTTGTGAACCCTTGTCTTGATGTCACTACAACACCCATTTTGTGGTTGGATTTCCTTACATTGTGTTTTGTTTGGTTATCCTTGTTCAATTTTGTGGACCCTTGTCTTGGTGTTACTGCAACACCCATTTTGCAGTAGATCACCTTGCAAACAACCTATTTTGTTTGGTAATCTTCCTTGTTTAGGATGTGCCAACTAGCATAGCACACCTTGCTAGACCTTTTGAATTTCCTTGCCCTTTTACATGCATCACACAACATAGTTCACAAATTGTCTTCCCATGGAATTCATTCTTTTATGGATCACCTAGCATAGCACAAGTTGCTAGCTTGTGGAATCCATGTTACTTCCCTCTCCCTTTTCCATGGATCATCTAGCATAACACAATTTGTTAGCTTGTGGAATCCATGTTTCCTTTCTCTTTTCACCATGAATCTATAGCATAACACACCTTGATAGTTTTTGGATCATGGTTTCTTGTCTCATCAATTGATGTATGATCTTTCTCTTTTCATATGATTACTTGTTCTCTTACAATAGAATTCCAAGAATGATATTAGCAGTTGAGGCATTTTGATTATCAAGATATCTTCAACTAGTTGTCTTGGAGCATTTTTTTAATACTAAACCCCTTTTTCCTTGTACATGATTGTATGAGTTAAGATCTTAAACGTGGGGGTTTGTTCCCTTGAACTTAGTGATCTCTCTCTCTCTCTCTCTCTCTCTCTCTCTCTCTCTCTCTCTCTCTCTCTCTCTCTCTCTCTCTCTCTCTCTCTCTCTCTCTCTCTCACACACACATTTACCATGAGTATGAGTGTAAGTTCATACTCCTATTAAACTGGGGGCTTAATGTAGTGTCATAAATTGTAGCCTTTTACAATTTTATACTCCCTTTTGTGCTCTTGTGTTATTGTGTTTCCTCCTAGCTCTTTTCGAAGCCTATTTCTAGCCTTTTCATTATAAAATTGTCACCATATGATCACATGGTGATCTGGGTCCCTCTCTTGAGCTCAAGTACATATGAACCACCTTTGATTCACCCATTTTTGGGTGAACTAGGGTGTTAGGCACCTTTGTCCTAGTGGACTAGGGTGCTAGGAACCTTTATCCTAATGGACTAGGGTGTTAGGCACCTTTTTCCTAGTGGACTAGGGTTCTAGGTATCATTGCCCCCCCAAATTGGGCCCATTAAATAGGCTAGTGCCCCTATTCTCACTAATTTATCCTTGATCTCAATATCTAATTCATGAAATACCTTGGGAACCCTTGTAGCACCCTAAAGTATCACCCATTGCAATTTTTGATCATATTTGGGTCTTCGCCTTAGTGTTTGCACCCCTTGGCCTAATCAGAGACCTGATTATGCTCACACATGTCAAAAACACCATTAAGTTCAAAGGTACACAACATTGTAACCTTGGTCCTACCCCAAAATAGGGCAGGCCTAGCGCGTGGCACCATGGTCCTCCCTAAAGGGGACCTAAATTGGACCCCTTGACCCATCTCAAATTTGAGCGGGAAACACCCCTCTATGTTGGCTCATATCAGAAAATTAATTAATTCATCCTACTAGAAAGTATATAAGAGGGTTTTCCCCTCTCATTTGATAGGAGAAGAGGAGGAAAATTCAAGAGGTCTTCAAGCATTCAAGAGATCAAGCATTCAAGAATTTAAGAGAAATTGAGCATTTTCAGTCTTCCTTCAAGATTTGGAGCAGTAATAGAGTCAAGATTTTTAGCATTGAATAGGAGATCATCATTCTAATTCATGAATTCATAATTCTATGTGGAGGCAAGCAAAACTTCACAAGGAGGTATAAGCATTTCATTTTTAGTCAATTCAACATCTCCTCAAAGAGGAGAATTTCTACTTTCAGTCATTTCAATTACATTATTTCAACCACTTGGTTAATTCCAAAACTGGGGTTTGACCTAAAGGCAAACCCCTATTCCCAACACTTTTCCATTTCTTTCTGTGTGCAGGAAGTAGGTGTGCAGTTGTACCTCTGGAATTAAGCTTTATTTGCAGAGACAGAAAAACCCTTTTCGATGCGCAAAAAGTTAGGAGGACCAAGAGGGTGGGCATCCTAGTCCGGACACACGATCCATGCTCCTTTTGGCAGAGTTCATAGAGAAGCTCTAAATCATCTTAAACTTCTCAAATCTAGGTGCACAACGAAATCCCGAATCTATAGCTCACTATTTTCTCATATTTGTCTTCATTTCCAAGACTTAGTTTTAATTCAACTAGTCAATTTAAAAAAGAGGTTCAAATATATTCCATTTCAATCAGTCTACTTAGTATTCAGTCCTAATCTTATTAGTGATTGAATCTAGTGGATTTACCCCCTCTTTTGAATGTAAAGGCATCATCTCCCCCAAGTGAAAATAGGTGATTCAGTGATTTATCCTTCATTGTTGCCAATTGCCAAGTCACCTAATTTTCCCCTTTACATTTTGGTGAATCTGACTCCTTACACCCTTAATTCTAATTTTTGTTTTTAGATTTGAGTGTATGCAATTTAAATTTCAAATTTTTAATTACAAGTTTAATTTCCTTGCAATTTTCAAAAATTTAGAGGTTAAATTCACAAAAACCCTAATTGTTAGATTCAAAATTGAGCTTGTGATTTTTCTAAATTGAATTGATTGTTTCAGATTTGAGAACTCTTCAATTTTATAATTCAAGTTTTCATTTACATGTTCAATTTTCAAAAAATTTAAAATTGTGTGGTTAAATAAAAAAACCCTAGTTTTTAATTTTAAAATTGAATTTGTGGATTGTGTAGATCTTGAATTTATTTTCAAATTTGAATCCTTGCTTCAATTTCAAAATTCAAATTCCCACCTTTCTAATTTTTAAATTTAAATTTTTAAAATTAAGCGGTTTATGCAACAAACCTTAATTTTTAAATTTAAATTGATCTTGTGCAATTTCAAATTTACCTTTAAGCATTTAATCAATTTAATTGGATCTAAAGCTCATAAAAGTTCGCCCTTAACCTTAAGAGTGCCCTTTTTTGTTTCTTTCTTTCAATTAATCATTTTAGTAAACATCTTAAGTGTGTCTTATTTCGACTTTCAAGGCATTATTTTGGATATCTAGACATCTCCAATTTCCATATCCTTCTGGAATTCTCGTTAAAATCACAATATCTTGCTTCCCTAAAAATTTGGTAAAAAGTTGGTCGAACCAAGTAGCTAGCTACTTGGTCCTAACTTTTTCTCCTCAAATTTTGGGAGCCTGTTTTGACCGTATTTTGTTGTCCAATTCCAGATATTTGTGAAATTTTATTTATTTTAGGTAGCCCTAAGATCGAAAACAAATCTGAATTTTCAATTTAAATTTTAAATTAAGTGGTTAATCAAATACACCCTGATTTTTAAAATTAAATTGATTTCTGCAATATTTCAAGATTTCATTTTTTTTAATTAAGAGGTTAGTTTTGCACAACCCTAATGTTCAATTTTATATTTCCTCCTTTCAATTTTTAATATTAAAATTAAGAGGTTATTTTCACTAGGCCCTAATATTAAATTCAGTTACCTTTGGATAATTTTCAATTTCCTAAGTGATTGCATTATTGCTCTTTCAATTAATTTGTTCATCTGATTGGGTAATCATTTTCCTAGAATTTTGCATTATTCAATTATTTTTCAACTTAGATTTCAAAATTCAAATTTCCAATTTCTCTCCCGTAGTGCATGAGTTTTACTACTATTAGTCCTACCTATAGTATCCCCATAAGAAGAAGTTGTAGAATTAAGGCTTCCCAAGGTTTAATTACTGAGGAAATGGAGCCAAATTTGGCTAGCTTTTTCAAAGAGGATATTGGTGTTTCTTCCAATCCTACAGATATCCCCATTTTTCCTCTTGACAACTCTCATGATGTGGAGGAATCATTAACTAGGGTATCCATTGACCAATTGGCAAAGAGGGACAATCAATTTGACAATCTTCAACAATGGATGAGTCATGAATACTCAGAAAGTGAGGCTCTTCCATTGATTGAAGGATTAAAATGAATGATTCAAAGTGATAAACATGGTGTTAATATCTTGTGTGGTATTTCTAATATTGTTGATTCTAACATCATGCCTATGAAGAGTTGTGTTGAAAACCTAGGTTATGCACAACCTCCTAGTCACGTTAATCATTACATTCCTTTGACAACTCCTATGACTATTGTTCCTACCTTCACATCAAACATCATGGTTATCTCTACACAAAATGTCATACCTACAAATGTTAGTCATGGGGGAAATACCTCTTCTTTTATTCCTCCTACCATGAGTGTTCCCCTTGTTACCCAATCACACTCACCACCTATAAATGTTAGTCAAGGGGGCAGCTCCTTCAATCACAATTCCTTCATTCCTCCTATGAGTCTTTTGTGCATTACCCAACCTTCTACATTACCTACTTATCATAGTGTCCCACCTCCTTATTTTGAATCTCTTCTTTCATTCAACAATATTAATCCTCCCTCTCAATTCAACATTTCTAATTTCAATCCTTCTACAGAAGCTACAATCAATAGTCTAGCCCAAATAGTGTCTTCCTTACAACAACAAATAGCATCTATGAATCAATCTAAGTATAATGTGCCCACATTTGATATAGCGAGCTCATTATCCAATGACATTTTTAGATTTGTCCCTCCTAAATATGTAGAGGTCCCTCAATTTGAACTTTATAGTGGAAAAGGTGATCCCTTGACTCATGTAAAAACATTCCAAACTTTGTGTAGTGACTTTGCTCATGATCAAAGATTGTTAGTGAAATTGTTTGGTAGAACATTATGGGATAGAGCTTTGCAATGGTATTGTTCTTTGCCTCCTTATTCTGTTACTTATTTTCAACAATTCCTAATGCTTTTATTCAACTATTTCATAATAACATTGGACCTAAAGTTACTTTGATTGATTTGATGCGTTGTAAACAAGGTGTTAAAGAAAAAGTGACTGATTTTATTGGTAGATTTAAGAATTTGTATTCTCGGATTTCTTTTCCTATGCTTGACCAAGATATTTAAATGATTGTTATTTTTAATTTACAAAAAGATAAACTTATCTTAACTGGGTTTACTTCCTTTTCGTAGTTGTGTGCAGTACTTCACAATTATCAACTGTGTGAGTCAATTTGGAGCAATCTCTTTCCATGGCTCTGAGTGATAAGGGTGATAATGCTCAACAACCATTTGCAAAATTCAAACCAAACAAAGGATTCATCAAATTCAATGATAACAACAACAACAATCAACTGGTAGCCACTACAGGTGTGCCTCCTTTGTCTAAATACTTTAAAAGAAAAAGAATTTACTCCTTTGAATGGATCGTTGTGTAGCATTATGTCTCAGTCAAACCAATTGATCCATATAAGACAACTTCACCTTACTTTGATGCTAAATCCTTTTGTCAATACCATTGTCAGCCTGGTCATGATACTGAAATATGGTTTTCATTGAAAAGTAAGATTTAAGAATTGATTAATAACAATACCATCCCATTACACTAATGTGATTGAGACTGATCATCTTGCTTTCTCTCCTGATGATGTTGGCCTTGAATATAATAATGTGGTGAACCTTGTAGATCAACAAGAACCTCCTAAGGATTTTTGCATCACATTCGATCCTAGTGAGACCGTTAAAGGACCTAATGGCCCATTATACATCAGTGCAAAAATCAAAGGTATGCCTTCTAGAGGAGTGCTAATTGATCCTGCTTGGTAGCTTACATGGTTAACGTGATAAGTGAAGAATTTCTTTATACTTTGCAATTGCATCAAGTGATATATGATGATACTAATGTGGTAGTTAGAGTCTTTGATGGATTTTCTTGTCCTTCTATTGGTTCTATCGCACTTCCTATTGATGTCAACACTAAATTCTTAGATATTCAATTTGCTATCATTCCTACATCTGATCAATTTTGTGTGAAGTTGGGACATCCTTGTCTCTCTTCCATAAAAGCGATCACTTCTACTATTCATATGTGTTTGAAATTTCCTCATAATGGTAAAATCATAATTGTCAGTCATAGCACATATCAACCTATAGTGAGAAATGGAGACATTTGTCTTGATTACTTCTAGCCCGAACGATTCTAGCCTC
Source organism: Cryptomeria japonica (assembly GCF_030272615.1). Lineage (NCBI taxonomy): Eukaryota > Viridiplantae > Streptophyta > Pinopsida > Cupressales > Cupressaceae > Cryptomeria > Cryptomeria japonica. The sequence goes on along the minus strand of NC_081405.1, from coordinate 348,698,534 downwards.
TTCAACCTAGAAGTGATGCTCTCCTTAGATCATATCAAAACTGGAAAAATGAAATGATTTTATCCTTGAGTAAACCTAGAAATCCAATACTTAAAAACTTCCTCTTGATTACCATACACCCCTTCTTGAGGATAAGATTATTCTTCCTCCTAAGGAAAGAAATAATATTCTTCCCAAGGAGACATCTAGTACTTCTCCTTCTAAGTATAAGATTATCTTTCCTCCTAAGGAAAGTGATATTCTTTTTCCTAAGGAAGAATCAATTCCTTCTCCTATGAATTAGTCCACTCTTCCTCCCAAAGGTGGAAATTCTCTTCCTCCTAAGTATCAATCTATTCTTCATAAGGGTATACCTATCCCTCCTCCTCATGATGGACTCGGTCTCCTTCCTACTCCTCCCATTCCTCCTTTATATGGTGTGGTTCCACCTCCTTCATCTTAAAGAGAAAAATGAACGGCCTCTCCTATTGTCCAATCTAAAAGACCTTGGCCCATTCATCCTTCCCTGAAAGAAGAGAGAAAGCATATACTTGATGAACCTAAACCTTCAACCAAAACTAGATGAAACTATTATGTGAGAGAACGTCGATGGAGACATCATGCTATAGCTCGTGAAGTTGTTTCCCATACCATTTCTTCTCCTAAAACACCAACCGTTGACATGATTCCATTTTCTCCTAAACAAGATGTTCAACCTTATTCTCCAAGATGCAAAATACTTAAAACAAATGATGGTTCAAGTTCTATTCCTATTAGAGCTCCTATTCTTATTAATCTTGATGAAGAAATAGGTGAAAATGTTGTTAATGATGACAATTATTTATCTGTAAAATTTTCAAAAGCATTAATCCTAGCTCCTAGTAACGAACAAAGGGACTCATCATTAGAGCATGGTTCTTGTTTGGAACTTGTGATAGCTCCATCTACTGTGCTCGATGTGGCCCCTCTTGCATGTTGTCCACCTTCCTGAAACAATGATAAAAAAGGTCAGGGAGAGGATGACGTGCTTGATTAGCTTTATTAGCAACATAGATTCTCTTTCTCTCTTCTATTGCTTATTTGTGACATTCTTTTATTTGTTCCCCTATTATTCTATTTGTTGTCCCTAGTGTTGTCTACTTGAGGATGATGCAAAGCATTGAGATCTCTTTTGGTCTCTTCCATGTTGACTCAAAAGATACATTTGTTCCCTTCTTCCATGGTGGTTTCCTTTCTTCGAGGAATGGGGATAATTATATGCACATATATATATATACATGATATACATGAGTTATCATAAAAAGCATGTTGACTCCAAAGTTAGGTGAAAACACCTCATATTTTGTGCTTTGTGTTCATTATCCTTTGATTTATCCTCTCTTGGGGGCTAAATTATTGTGATAACGTGCTTGTCTTTTTGGGTGTATCCTACCTTAAAGCAATTGCTCTTGGAAAAGTGTGTGCAATCACTTTCACGTGGGGGCATACACTTCCCTCATGATTCTCTCTCTTGATACTTAAAGTTACTTAGTGAACTTTTTATTTGCTTTGTAATTTTTGGTGATTTTTCTTTTCATAACTCATAGTAAGAGAACCTTACTAGTTGTATTCATGGTTCTCTCTTTCTCTCTCATGGTCTTCCCTTTTACCTTATCATTGAATTCGTAAGATCCTAAAGTCCACTAGGGTTTGCCTCTTTCACATGGTGAAAGTCTTTCAATCTAAATTCCTTATAATTTTTCTCGAGTATTTGTGTAAGCTCATACTCTCGCTAAAGTGGGGGCTAAATGTAGCGTCCTAAAATTGCACCCCTCGTAATTTTTTATCACATTTGGGTCTTCGCCTTACTTTTTGTGTGCCTCGACCTGATCGAAGACCTGATTATGCTCACACATGTCGAAAAAACCATTTGACTCAAAGGTGCGCCACATTGCCACCTTGATCCTACCCCAAAATAGGGCAGGACCAGGATGTGGCGCAATGGTCCTCCCTAAATTGGACCCCTTGACCCATCTCAAATTTGAGCGGGAAACACCCCTCTATGTCAGCTCATGTTGGAAAATTAATTAATTCATCCTACTAGCAAGTATATAAGAGGGATTTCCCCTCTCATTTGATAGGAGAAGAGGAAGAAAATTCAAGAGGTCTTCAAGCATTCAAGAGATCAAGCATTCAAGCATTCAAGAGTAATTGAGCATTTTCAGTCTTCCTTAAAGCTTTGGAGCAGCAATAGAGTCAAGATTTCAGCCATTGAAGAGGAGATCATCATTATAATAAATCATGAAGTCATAATTCCATGTGGAGGCAAGTAAAACTTCACAAGGAGGTATAAGCATTTCATTTTCAGTCAATTTGACATCCCCTCAAAGAGGAGGATTTCTACTTTCAGTCATTTCAATTAGATTATTTCAACCATTTGGTTAATTCCAAAACCGAGGTTTGACCTAAAGACAAACCCCTATTCCCAACATATTTTCCTTTCCTTGTGTGTGCAGGAAGCAGGTGCGAAACTATACCTATGCAATTAAGCTTTATTTGCAGAGACGGAAAAACTCTTTTCGACGTGCGGAAAGTTCGGAGGACCAAGAGGGTGGGTGTCCTGGTCCAGACACATGGTCCCTGGTACTTTTGGCAAATTTCACCTAGCAACTTTGAATCATCTCAAACTTCTTAGATCCAGGTACATGACGAAATCTTGAATTTGTAGCTCGTTGTTTTCTCATATTTGTCTTCATTCCAACACTTAGTTTTAATTCAACTAGTCAACTTACAAAAGAGTGTCCTAATATGATTGGTATTTCAATTCAATCAATCTACTTAGTATTCAGTCCTAATATGATTGGTGATTGAATCTAGTAGATTTACCCCCTCTTTTGAATGTAAAGGCATCATATCCCCAAGCAAAAATAGGTGATTTGGTGATTTCTCCCTCATTGTTGCAAATTGCCAAGTCACCTAATTTTCCCTTTACAGCCCTATATAAGAGAATTTTTCCTCATTTATTTTCATCCACAAGCATTATATGATATTGAAGAACCTAAAATTAGTTAAATCAATATTTAATTAATTTAAGCTTGTCAACATAATTAATTGATTTAATTGTGTTATCCTTATTCTTCTTAGTGTTAATTAAATCTAATTTAATTAATCTTGTCACTATTGTCCAATAATTAATTTATCAAATAAATTAATTATTTCCCTATTCTTCTAAAGTCCCTCCAATAATTATTTCCTCTAAACCCACTTAGTTAATTAATTTTAATTAATTAACCTAATCATGTGATTTGTACAAATCATTTTTTCCTAATCCCCACTTAGCCTAATTAATCCTTCTAGAATCTCTCATAATCCCACTTATCATTATTATCCAATTTTAAATTCCCCCACTCATGTCACATAAAGCTTGAACCTCTCAAAGAAATTCAAATTTCTTTGAATCCCCATATGCATCCTCACTTTGAAATTCAAATTTCTTCCCCCCCCACCCCTTTTTTTCCCAAGAAATTTTATATTCCTTTTTATTTATCCAATGCATCCTTGATCCATGTCCACTATCTTGAATCAATCTTAGCCTTTCATAAGAAAATCAATCCTGGACCTCCACTGGCCTCCTCCAATCTATAAATTGGAGCATCTTTCCTTCTCAAATGGGACTCTTCCATTCTTCTATCCTTATGCTACTAAATTCTCCTCTCATATCCTTCTATCACATTCTCATCACTTTCTCATAGTCCTCTATCAAATCCTTGTTATCCATATCCATTTATCCATCTATCCAAATCCAAATCCTTAATCCATCTATCTTGTTGAGCATTTGAGATAAATCCACATCCACAACAAGAAAAGAGCAAATCAAGTGCAGCATCAAAGGGGCGCCTTCACTTCATCAATCTCAATCCGAGGAACAAGTGGAGACTTCTCAAGGTATAATGGTGTTTGTTGTATTTGTTTGATGTTTTATGCACATTTCTATTCAAATCAACCATTTGCCTCTCATCACATCTTTCCCTTGGTTCAGATATCTTGATCAACTCCTAGAGCAAGTTTTATTGAAAAATCCCTTTAGATTTGAGCATTATGGAGTGACCATTTTCAACAATATTCACGCAAGAATTTTTTCATGAATGGTCTTTTTTATGTCTTGTCATGTCATGTTATTATATTAACAATTGTGATCATATTTAAATCTCATTGCATCATCACCATTATCAACATCAACAAGCTTGAGGTATAATATTGCAAATGCAACATTTTACTTTAGAGATTTCCTTTCAATTATTTCATTAATGGTTAATTCCAAACACAAGGTTTGACCTAGGCAAACCTCTATCAACCCAACAACTTTTTCCCTCTTGTGTGTGCAGGTGAGAGGATCTTGAAACAAAAAATATAGATCTGAAAAGAGGAGACTAAGATGCACATGACCTAATTTTGAAGAAGTAAAAACATTGGACAAGGTCACCTAACATCAATGTCTGACACTTTTCTGACAAAATTTTAGGGAGATACTTAGAGCCACATCCTGATTTTGAGACTATTTCTATTATCTACATCCAATAGTTTTGGGACAAGGATGCCTAAAATCTTTATGACTGATTTTCAAGCCTATATTTTGGCCATGGGCTCCTCTCCATTTCCCATTTCTAGATCTATGCTTCATGTCTACATATATATTTTGAAACTGTATGTGAATGATAATCATTGTCAAACATTATTAACCTTAGTTCTTGCATTCAATTCACATCATTTCATCAATCACCCTCAACTCAATCAAGGAGTATTGAATTAACCTTGATCTTAGCCCTTTTGAGGTTGAGCCTATTGAGTTCATTCTCCTTCCAAATATTATTATTACAAAGTAGGGTTTATTCATAGTTTGCATGCATAAACTAGTGAACTTTATTTTCAAATATTACACATGGTATAGATAATTCTATACCAACTCTCAAAAATTTATATAATCTTGAGTCTACCAACACCATTTCGTAATATATCCATATTTTAGTAATCATTTTTCATCATTCATCTTTACTTATCTCTCATCACCTTATCCAATCATTCAACCCCTAGTGCAACATCCTTAGAACTCATTTCTCCCACCTCAAAATCTATTCAACCTTCCACATTTCTCTTCATCTACACTCACCTTTGCTTCTTGCATTTATGCTTGCACCTTCCCATCAATAAATAAAATTTCCTTATGCTCTTCCTCAAGGCACCCCATCCATGGGGGGTTTCATTCAATCTCCCATAGATTTGCATAAATAGATGATGATAAAAAAAAGTAGGACTATAAGGTCAAAATGGAGAACCAAAGCTAGAGAGGTTATTAAAATCTAGCATGCATACACATACACTTCATATATGACCCTACCCAACAAAATTTCATGATCACCCACATGAAACCCATTGTAGACAAATCATAAGGTTATATTTTCATTGATTATTAATTGGTGAAATATGTATAAATGAGCTAATGAAGGATACCCAAAAGGAAGTAACCTCAAAATTCCTAAAACTCAACAAGAAGATTGATAAAGGGAGATTGAGATCATGTGCATATAAGATACTTTTGATAATCTCAAAGCTCAAGTTAAGGCTTGAGATCAAGAAATTACAAAATTCAATAAGGAGCTCATGGTTTGCATTTTGAAAGAAATAGGGATCACCTCCAAAGATCAAACCTCCATCCATCTTATTAAAAAAATGACAATTAATTATCCCTTGCACATACATGCAACTAGTACTCTACTTTAGTTTCCCATTTTTTCCTTATCCATTCATACAAATCCTCTAGAGAGAGATAAATTCTAAGGAAATGTCATATCAGGCTTCTATAATGCAAGTTAGATATATTCTTCTAGAATTCCTAAAATCAAGGTAGATTGTTGGTGATTCATCTAGAACTGACATGCATTGATTTGGGTTATTTATATAAGGATTCACCTTATTTTTTATTTCCATTGAGAGAAAAACATTGATGTATTTAATTTAATTTCAAATCTAAATCTAGTAAGAACACTTTTAAAAGAACATTAGGGAATGGATCCCACTGTTATGAGTCATTTGAAGATCTAGGGATGAAAGAAAAGGATCCAAGATCACCAATACAAAGGAAACTATAGGAACACATGCTACTCAAAAAGTTCTAAAGAGTGCCTTGAACTTATTATTCATATATTTGTTTAATAAATTAATACTAATACTAATTACAAACATTATTATTATATTAATTCAATCATTAACTAATAATAATGATTCAATATAATTATATTGAATAAATTTTATTGTAATATCTGATTAATTATGTTCAAAGACATAATCTATAATAACATTGAGAACTAAAGTGAAATGATGTGAATATGTTAACAAAAAATATTAAAAATTTGATAAATAAAAAAAATAAAAAACACAGAACAAATAAAATATATAATTCAATAATGTGTGTATATCCATAATTATTTTTATTTAATCTTAATAAATAAAGTAATAGATTATATTTTAAAATGTCTAAACTAATAATTTGTTATTTTAAAATTAATTCTTGGATTATATCTTAGACCATCACCTTCTTGCTGCATGTAGATCCCCTAGCCTACTAATGATGGAAGCTATTAGAGTGGTTTTGGGATGGAAATTTCTCTCATCTGTAAATTGTCATTGGGTAAATACAGATATATCCTTGTGCTTCATCACATCCCTGTAGATGTAGGTGAGCCTAAAGTCCCAACTCTGCTTCTCTTCTATTTGTTGTTTAAAGAATAATTCCTACTAGATGATATAGATATTGTCATTTTGTTAGAGCATGGCGAAGGGATTCCAATGGCCGAATGACATCCCAAAGATGTTTGAGCTAGGGGTTGAAGGGGGTAAAGCAACCATTCTTGCCACATTTGAACAAGCAGAGCTTGGGATGGCACCGACAATGGGTGACTATCGGGTTGTGAATTTATTTGGAAAGCTATCGAAATCAAGTCCAGTGATGAGTCACCATGGTTGGAAAACTTTTCTAAATTGGCTTTCTTTGAGGATTTCTACAAGGATGATTCAGTATGGGTAGTGTTTTTTTTGGGTCTCTTTTTGCTTCACAGTGGGAAGCCTTTTCCTCCTTATCCTTTTGGGATGCTTCAATGTTGTTTGCAGATGGAAGTTCTTGATGACTTGTAGTTCTGTAAATATTAGTTTTAGTTTGTAACTTGTGGTGCTAGGTCCTTGCTTAAGTCTGTCTTTTTGGGGTCTTTTTGGTAGTTGGGTCTAGAGCCACTAGGATTGAACTTCGATGAAGATCTTATGTAATCTTTTTATCAACTTTAATATATTTCCACAATTTGTCTGTGTATTACCAATAAAAAAAAATAGATATCTTAAATAAGTTTTAATACACAATATAAATAAATTTTAAGAATTTTATAAATAAAATTACACATTATGTACTTTGTGTTAGAATTTGAAAACATGAAAAACCTAGAATAACTAGTGCAAATGAATAGAAATATAACTATGAATATAAATTATACAAAATCAAAATAATAGCATACAGTTAGCCTCCAAGAGAGCTGTAAAAACAAAATAGCATTAAGAGAATGCAAGAGCAAAAAATGTCCAATAGTCATCTAGAGTAGCCAAAATTTGAGTAGAAATATGCTCCCAAACAATTTTCTAGCTAGAATGAGTGTTTGAAGCATAAATATTCACCAAAAACCACAACACATGAGGAGAAGTAACCTTTATAGACAAAATGTTAGCAAAGATGAAGAGGATACTTCCCCTTAGATTTTGAGGGTCACACATAGTGACAACACCGCAAGAGGTACTGTAGCATCACTAATGAAGAAACAAGAGCCCAACCAAATATGACTACAAATTTCTAAAAAGTAGTAGTAGTTATTTTAACTTCCTGAAGTAACAAGATATCAATTTTATTCTTTACAAGGTAATTCCTTAAGGCATACTATTTTTTAGGGCTATTAAGGTGTCTCATATTCTAGGTTAGAAACTTCATTTACAGTTTTTTGAGGTAGATTCCAAGGTTCATTGTCTTCCTTTGGCATTCTCCCTTGCAACTTCCTTTTTCCTTGTTAATCTCTAAGATGGTCGACTAGTTTTTTGTTCCACCCCAACATCTATCTTCTTGTTTCTTGTTTTTCTCTTTTGTGTTGTCCATTCCTCGTCCTTAGTTTGGGTACTTGAGTTGTTAGTTGATGACGTTAGACCACTAGAGGAGGCACCTGGTGACAAATAAGCCTTTCTGGCCAGGGAAGAACCTAAAAGCTTTGTAGAAAATACCTAGTTATGAGCTAAAGGCTTTGGGGAGAGCACATAGTTCCCTTACAAACTAGGGTTGGAAGGGGTTAGGATTTCTCCCTCTTCAAGGTGAACCTCACTAGTACCCGAGTACACATATTACCACCCTCCAAGGTTTTGACAACTTTTATTGGGATCTCTATAATTTTTATAATCCCCTTTGTGAAAGGATAGTTGTTGCTAATATCCTCCCCTAGAGTTGTATTAGTAGGACTCTCCACTTGGGGAGAAACAATTGCATCTTGAGAAGTTTCCCCCTTAGGAACACATTTTTCTTTCATTTTTTGGGGCTTCTTAGGAGGGACTTTATATTCAAAGATCATATGTCCAAACTTAGTGCAATTTTGGTAAAAAAATTGTAGCATTTTCATAAATTGTAGCTTGAGTCCAACTTCCTAACTTAGACTGCAAGGAAATGAAGTTAGGGAGAGTTTTGTTAATTTCCACTTTCACACAGAAGCATGCAAATACTAACCTAGTCTTAGCATTTGTCACCCCATCAGTAGTCACATAGTGACTAAAGGTGTTCCCAATCCATTTAAAGTTTTGTTCATCCCTTCAAGTGAGAAACTCAGGAGACATGCCCACACAAGCATTGTTTTATTTAGATCTACAACAGGAACAAAACTCAGCTTCTATCTATAGATTGACAAATGATGTTTTCCATAGGACCATGGTCCTTGAGTAAGAACTACAATGAGATCCTCTTCAGTTGTAAATTTTTAAAAAAAGAGGAGCCTACCCGACATGGCACTAGTTGTCACACTTCCCTTAAATTTAAATTTAGTATCAACCCAGCTATGAACCATATCAATAGATAGATAGAACGAGAAAAACTTGACCACTGGAGTGAAGTTCATTGCTAAGACAATGTTGTCCACTATAGAGTCGGGAAACATAATAGCTATTCCTTCTTCTATTTGCAGATAACCCAAGGTTACTTCACAAATATTATGTAGCACAAACTCCCCCATGAGAATATTTTTCCACCCCCTGGGTCTTGGGATTCCCATTGGAGGCACATTCTCTAGATTCTTAATTACCCCAAGGTCATCATTGTCACGCTTGGGCTAACCATCAAGCTGGGTGGCACTTGCATGTCCTACCTTTTTAGATGTTGTGGGACATTTGGAGAATCCACCAAGTCCCCAACAAGTACTACAAAATCCTCCATAGTAGGACCTATTGGATGTTGCTAAGAATATTGCTAGAATGATGTGTTATCATTGATGTCAACATGTTCTTCTATATTTCAGTGTTGCAGTTCGGTTGGATGAGTTGGTTTTGCCTATGTTTTGCAAATGAGTTGATGCAGATTTAAGGGTTTCTAGTATGTTGTCTATAGATGGTTCATTCCCATTTGCAGAGGTCCACATGATGTTTTGATCGATTTATGAGATCTTCTATTGAGGATGTTATTTAGTTGTTCATGTTATTCGGTATTTTGCTTTATTCTCCATATTTCTCTGGAATCACTATATGTTTTTTATTGTGGATGTGTGAGATTTTTTTTGGATGTTGATGTGTGTCCTTAGTTTGATTGGTTCATGATTTGGAAATCAGCAAGCAAATCTTTCAGGTTGACAATCAGTTATGATGGTGTTCTTGAGCTCTGGTAGAGAGATGATGATGATTCTAGTGATCTGAGTTGTTGTCGGTTGTTGTGGTACAATTCACATAGCTTATTAATGTCTCTAGATCATGTTCTATGTGTATTGGTGGTCTACATTGATTATTGTGCATTTTATTGAAGATTTTCTTTGTTCGGTGACGTTCTTCGTGTTATGCGACATTCTTGGTGGTTGTAGCATGTTGTGGAAGATCGAGGAATAATTGTTGGGGGTGTTGTGTGTTTGTGGTATTGAGTTGGGTCTAGACTATGTCTTAGCCAACATTATTTTGGTCTGCATGTATTGTTGTAACGTGTGAGGTTATTATTTTGTAATTTGTATTGAGGGTTTAGCCGACCTATATTTCATAGGTTGATGACTTGTATAATTAAATGTAATAATCATGTAATATGTGTGTTTGCAATATTTGAAAATGTGTATGACCGAGTTGTATGTGTGAACAAGTGATTTGATCTTTCAAAAGTGTGAAGGAAAGAAGAGAAGTGTTGCAGAGCAAACTGTGTGCTTAACCAGAATTGTACTCAGGCATATAGAGATGTTATTTTCACAGTTCATGTAATCTAGATTGTTGTCCAAATGTTTTTGGAAGTCATTGAGACTTCCTATAAGGTAGTGAGCCTTCCCTAAAGGTTGTAGCCTTTCTAGGTTTCTTATTTTGAGTAGTGAGCTCTAGGCAGTGTGCATGAATGCATGTATATTCCCCAATGTAATCTTTACATTTACTCCTAACAGGGTATTATCTCATTGTGGGTAGGTTCCCACAATGTTTTTTCCCTTAACCAGGTTTTCCGCATCAAAAATATTGGTGTTATGTGTGTTATTGATGTGGAGTTGTTTCATGCTTTAATTGGATCTATTTTGTGGTTTAAGTTGCAAAAAGGTTTTGTGCAAACTAATTCACCACCTCTTAGTTTGTTGCATTGTTGCTAGCAGAATCCTCATAACTTTACATGGGAGTGTGTTTGGGATTGACATGAAGAGTAGGAGGAGGAGGGACAAGGTCCTCACCTAAGTTTGTCATGCCATTGCATACAACATTTGTGATGACATTCAAAGAGCATTGCATCATCAACAACAATTACAGATCTTAGGTATATTCCTTAAGTGTGTTTGGGATTGACATGAAGAGTAGGAGGAGGAGGGACAAGGTCCTCACCTAAGTTTGTAATGCCATTGCATACAACATTTGTGATTACATTCAAAGAGCATTGCATCATCAACAACAATTACAGATCTTAGGTTTATTCCTTAAATAATATTTCAATATTTGCATTATTTAAAACAAGGTTGATTCCAAACTAGGGTTTGACTTAGGCAAACCCCTATTCCCAACATTTTTTCCCTTTTCTTTGTGTGTAGGAACAGGTATGGAGCTACAATCGGTAGGATCGACATAATTCACAGAGATGAACATGTTCATCTTTTAGAGGTGGAGAATTCAAAGGACCATGGCCAATTGATACTACCTGTTCCCGAAAAATCAGCCTGGACTTCTAGCAACAGATCAAAATAATATTATTTTTCCTAGATCTAGGTTGGTGGATCTGTGCAATATCTGTAGCTCACAGTTTCTGCCAATTTACCTCAGAAATTCCTTGTTTCACCATAATTTCAGTATTTCACAAATACACCCTTCAATATAGAAAGAGGGGCAAACAAACCAAGTGAACCTACTCAGAATTTCAATCTTTTTCCCATTGGGATTAAGCATAGACCTATTAGGTCCATCCCTCTTTCAATGTGGTGTGCTCTCAAGTAAAATTAGTGGTTTTGTTACCTTGATTGGTGAAACCCTAATTTTCATCATTACATTTTGGTGAACCCAACTTCGTTTCATGCTTAATTATAATTTATTGTTTCAGATCTGATTTGTACGCATTTTAAAATTCAAATTTGCACTCATAGATCATATTTACAAAATTGAATTACATAAATTTTGAGGTTTATTTTATAAGAACCTTGAAATTTATTTTTCCTAAATTGACTTGTGGGTTGCATAATTGTTCAATTGTGTTTCAGATCTGATTTTTCATAATTTCAATGCATATATTGAGTGAACATTACTTTGGCTACATGGCATATTAGTTTCTTGTTTGATCATAAGTGCATCTGGATTTCATATCTTATTTTGCTAGTTCAATTTCAAGTTACATAAAAGATGTTCATGATGTTCCCTTTAATGCATATGGTGATAGCTTAGTTCTCATTTTCATTTATAGATATGATTTGCCCTCTCCCAAAATTGGTCCCACCAATGAGGGCACATTGATGCAACAAGAGAATATGAACACTCCTTCCAAAGATCTCCCTCCCAAGGATGAAGCTTTGGAGAATTATTTTCATCCTTATCCTAAAATGTACCTGCCCCATAAGGATTATTTGGTGCAAGAGGATTCTCTTAATCTAAAAGGATTTAAGATATACAAAAATACCCTTTATGAACCTTTTAAATGTTTCTCTCCCAAAGTTCATCTCCCTAAAGAGGACATATTGATGCAAGAAGATATTTTTAACACTTCTCTCAGTGATATCCCTCTTTGGGACTAACTATTGGAGAATGATGTTGATTATTCTCTTAATATGTCCCTCCCCCATGAGAGTACCAAGGTGAAAGAGGATGATATTATGGTAAAAGAGGGTGATATGACTGGAAATTCTCTTAATAATGCCTCACCTTCTATTCATTTCAATAAACTTCCCCCTAGAGATGAAGTATTAATGACATATGATTATCCCCTTCTTAAAGTTTGTCTTAATCATAAAGATACCTTAGAGCAAGAGGATGATAGTATATCCCATCTTTATAATGTTTCCAATACTCTCTCCTAAAAATAAAAAACTTAACAAATATCAAATCAATGTCATTCATTTTACTGAAAACTCTAAGGTTGTTGTCCACCTTGATCAAGATGTCTCTCAACCTCAACAAGAACCAAACATTGTTGTTAACAGTGGAGTGAATCGTCAACTTGATTAGCATGTGGTGCCTTACACATATAATAATAAAGTATTTACTTTAGAAGCTGACAACAACATTCAAATTGAAGCACAAAATACTTTGTTAGTTTTCCTACAATCCTTTCTCCAATTCGAACAACTACACCATCTCCTACTAAAGATGATCTTAAAGAAGAATGCTTGGAGGATGATTGGGGGTCATTAGATTTCACACCTTCTTTTTATAGAAAACCTAAGATGCCTAAATTTGATATTCAAAATTTTTATCCTAACACATGTTTTAATGTTGATTGGGCCTCTTTAAGCTTCAATATTATTCCAACTAAGAGAAACCACTCTCTAGATCCTACACGTAGATGTAATGGGCTAGTTTTAGGATGTGTGCAACAAAGTCTTGAAAGTCATGAAAAATAACACTTTCCTAATGAAAAGATAGGTTTCCAACCTATTCCTTTTGTCAACATCCCTTCCTCCATTGTTTAGTGAATCCATGTCTTCTTATTCCAATATGGCATTACAACAAGATAATGTTTTGTTTGATCTCCTTCGCTAACTTAATTTCTCTTCTTTGGCCCAAACAAAGAAGGAAACATAGACAACATCTTGAAAATTCTACTTTTTGTATCACCAAATTCATGGCCATTCTACTAATGAGTGTCAAGCCTTGCAAATTAAAATACAAAAATATATAGATTTAGGTATCATAAAAGTAACATGTGACAAGGAATGCCATATTTTTTATGATCATTTCAAATAACATTCAAGATCCTATTATGTTGCCCCTCACTACGTGACATTGTTAGCTTACCTATTGGGGGCTCATCATCATTCATGGTGGTACAATTTCAGTTGCAATCATACTTGGTGAGCAGAATAATAGTCTATGTATTCTTGTATTTATGCTTCGGGAGCAAGAATAATGTCCTTTTTCCTCTCCCTAAGGATTCACTTTTTCCTTTATGAGTTACATTTTTCATAACATGATGTCCTTTCTTTCATAGAATTATCCTTCATGATAATATATGTGTGTCCCTTGGTTAGGACCTATTCCTTGTTTGAAATGGTATGTCTCTTATGAATAAACTCTCCTTAAGGGGTGTTTGATCTTTCATCATGGTTATCCTTATCTCCTTGCTTGGGGGGCAAGGATTATGCATCCTTCTTTCTTATTTCTCTTTGTGAAGATTACCTCTTCTTTTCTGTTGCATTTTTCATATCATGGTGTCCTTTCTCGCATAGAATTATCCTTCATGAGAGGACATGTGTGTTCCTTGAATGGACCTATTCCTTTCTTGAAATGGTGCATCTCTTATGAATAATCTCTCTTTGGGAAGTTGTATAATCCTTCTCTTTGTCCCTGTACTGGGGGGGCATTTATTGTTCCTATCATTTCTAAGGATCCACTTTTCCTTTGTTGAGTGGTGTTTGCTTAAAATTTGATGTCATTCCTCATGTGAAGTTGTTGTTTTCTCGAGGATTCTCTCCTATGCAAGAGGTGTTTATCCTTGACTGTGGCCTCTTCTTCACTTGGAAATGTATATCTAATTTAAACAAACCCTTCGCTTTGGGTCAAAAGTGTGTCATCCTTCATCAAGAATCCCTTTCACTTATCAATAAGGGGAAGGTATGGATTCTTATTCCCCTTCCTCTGTCTTGACCGATGATGATATTTTTTATCAAGAACTCTCTGTGAGGCTCTCATTACCCTTACTAATTTTCTCCATATAATTAATAGCACAAAATTTATAATTTTGAAAATGAAATAAAATTCAAGTATATTAAAATGATATCTCTCATTAATCCATGTATTCATACAAATCTAAGTACTGGTACCTTTACATAAGAGAGCGCATTGATACATATTACATACATTTAATGGAATCAATCTTTGCATTTCTGATTACAAGTACAATAATTAATAGTACATGATACAAATCATTGATAAAAAATGAAGATAATTTGATCGTCATTAACCACTTGGTCTTCTGCTGATCAAGGAATGATAACATAGTTGAGTTGCTTTTCCACCCAACAATGAAGCCTTAGCTTCCTTGGAGTCGATCCTGACATGAAGAACCACTGATCCTGCTCGATGTGCCTAGAAACTTGGAGATATGTAGCAAGAGGGAATCTTGGTGCAATCCTGATTAACATGCAACTCCTAACTCGAATGTGCTATGTGAACAATCAGGATGTGGCAGAGGATTTAATTAATTAAGTTTGTTAGGAAATGTTTATCTATCCCAATTAACCTCTAACTTTGGCCAAAGTACATTAAATATAAATGTGAACCGAAAAGATGTTCACATCCTCTGTGAGTCCACATTCGGCACCCTATCCCAGAAGATAAGCTTTCCCAAACACACATGCATGGTAAAATAAAAAGACACATCCTATTTATTCATACAATCATAGCTATAATGTATGCAATTTCCTTGTACATTCCATTAGATGATTCTTGAAGATAGATAATAACTCATGCAATAATTATATATTTACTAATACACAATTGACTCTTCAAGATAAATTTATGAAAGTGTAATATAATTAGTTTAAATTCATACTTGCATTATTGGCATCTAATAGCAAAGTTAATATCACAAACCTAAGAGCAATGACTATTCAATCTATGAATATATAATTCTTTACAACCTTCTTATTGAAAGACAAGGAAATTATTAAGTCTAACTCAATTATATCTATTATGTTTTAATATTTTTTTTATTAAAAAAAAAGAAAGTAAATGTTTTTCAATAATAATATTATTCAATCATAAAAATAGTAGTAATATTGCATGTATTACTTATTAGCAATATAGAATGTTTTTTTAATAATTTAATTAGTATTTGTGATGCATGCACTCCATTGCGAATGAAACAAAACAATTAATTTTGATACTGTAAAAACTCTTAGAATTTTCTAAAATTATCTACTTATGAACTACTCAAGCTTCTCTAGAATTTAAAGATTAAAAAGAATCAAAAATAAAATTAACCCAATTTAGTTACATTGATGAGATATCTAAGAAAGAACTAAGAAATATCGAATATTTTCTAGAAATGTTTAGCTAGTTTCCTCTATGCCAGGTTGAGCTTCTTGTTCTATTTTCCAGTTTCTTCTTTCTTATCTGGTTTGGTTTTTCTTCAGAGTGTATGTTCAATTTATACCAATTGATTTCAGCTAAGAAGAATAATATTTCAATTGCTCCCAAATTTACTTGTTTGTGGAAGATTTTATTTTCCCTCTTACAACTTTCTTTTAGTTCTTTCTGTGACTCCAATCCCCTCTTGAAATTTAGATGCAGATTTTTGTATTTTAAAATTCATGACAAACAAATGAAGTCATTGGTTTATGCCTAAGAGAGAGAATTATTCCTTACCCTTCTTTTCTGCATTTTTTCCCCACCAATGTTTTTAAATCTACTAGTCATAATCCCCATCAATATGGATAGAAAACTAAAATCGATAAGATTCCTAATTTTTTTATTTGTCTCCTCTTTCTTTTTTGCCATAAATTTTTCAATTATATTCAATCATTATGGAATGATTTCTACCTCAACTCTCTCGTTATCTATTTCTTATTAGAATGTTTTTTAGTTCATGTCTTGCATGGAACTATAGGAGAGAGGCATCCATTAACTATTTATTAATCCTTAACTCCTGCAACCAATAACAATTTAGATTTTTGTTAGGTCCTTCTTTATTCTTATGTTCAATCAAATGAATGTGCAAAATTTTTAAGTTTCAAATTTAAAAGAAAAAAAATTGGTGATCTGATTGACTTGAATTCGGTGCCAACAAATTGTTAGAAAAAGGACAAAATCTTTTTAAGCGGTCTTTTTGACAAAATATTGTTTGGATGCATTTCATTGGCACTACAAACGGTAAGGCAAGTGATATTAACAGGCTTCAAGCTGAATTTTTAAAGTGGGGAGCTGAGCTTCTCGCTTCTCACATAAAGGGTATATTCAACAGTGTCATTTGAGATGGTTTCCCATCAGATTGGACAACTAGTGTGGTTATCCCTCTCTTTAAGAGTGGAGATACCAACAATCCATCTAATTATCACACTATTATAGCCAATCCTCTTCTCAGCAAACTTTTTGGGAGCATGGTAGAGCGTAAAATCAGCAATTGGGCAAAAGGTGGAGGTATAAGGGCTAAAGGTCGGGCTGGTTTCAGGCCTAGGCATTCCACCAACGATCATTGCACCACTCTTTGACATTTGATAGAGAAAATATGGGACAATCAAGGGCAAGAGGCATATAGTTATTTTGTTGACTTTAAAAAATCCTTTGACACGGTGCCTAGAGATAAGTTATGGAATAGAATGGAAGACTTGGGTGCACCTGACATATATAGAGCGACTTGTTGGGGCTTTAAATTTCCAAATAATTTCAAGCACCCTACTATTAAAAATGGTGGTCACTTCACAGAAATGACACATAATGGATGATTAATGATTTGAACAACTAGAGTAAAGGAGGATATGAATAAATTAATACCAATGGACCCCATGAAAGACTAGTGTTTTTTATCTGTAGAAAAGATGATATGAACAAAGAATTAAAATGAATGAAAAATGAAAATGTAAGAAATGCCCATTTCAGAAAATCAAGTTTCCAAGCTCTAGCAAAAATATTAGATCTGTACAATGTGTTTTTGGTTGTAAACCATACAAAAGACTATAAGAAGGCTGAAAACCCTATTATTTCGACTTGCATGAAAGAAGATGTCGACTTGGAATGAAAATGTATTCAAATATCAAATATTATGAAGACCCATTTTAGAAGTGGATGTTTCCTACCACCACAACAACTTTCAGATTCGTATTTGAATTTTAAGGCTGCTGACCAAAGAAAAACCCGAAAGATAGCTTAAATCAAGGTTATTGACTAACTAGTTTGCATATTAATTTCAAAGGGTTTTGTTAATTTTAATGTAAAATGATGAATTTTCACCCCAAAAGGGGTATGGTGCCCATTCAACCACATATATAAGTGGTTAAAAAATGTAGATCATTAGAAGATAGAATACCGTACAAATACTATAGCCTCTGGCATACTATTGTACCATTTTGAAACTCTAATAGAATCAGTTGTTTTCTCTGCATATGTGTTGTGGATCATCTCATCTTCTATAGGAAGTTGTTTGTGATATTATCTAAAGTAGATAAGGTTGTTCATATTCTTACAGTGAAGTTTATGTTTCTATGTTATAAACTTGGATTAAAAGGATCTACTTGTGAATTGTAATTGTTCCTTGTAGTTCTTCCTTGGATGGTCCTTTAAGGTTAAAGTTAAATTCATTCAAGCGGTTTATGATATAAACATTTAGCAGATCTCATAAGAAACAATAGCTGACAGATTTACTAAGGGGGTAAGTTTAAAAACTATCTCACAAATCACACATTAAGTCCTAGAGAAATATAAGACTTTGTAGCCCAAATAACAGGAAAGACACTGGTCATCCACAAATCACAACTTTTACCATATCAATAACTTTTACTTTAAAGTGACAAGAGTAGTTGAGTAGGATATATAGAATCAATTAGCAATAGTATATACATATAACTTTCAAGCACAAAGATCGAATAGCTTCCATAACAACAATCTTGAACTCATCTAAAAGACATCTATTCCAAGAACCTTTGTCATTTTGAGATAGGGGTCAATTAGATCAAAATAATCAATCTGCTATAAAAAAGCATTAGTTATCAAAAGCCACTAGTGAGTAGGTATACCCACCTAGGTCTTGCACAGCCTAAAGTGAGAGAGTTAGTAACCAAATAGATTCACTCTATAAGTTGGCCAAGTCAAATTGGAGGGTTTGATCATAGGAGTTGGCATTTCCTTAGAACTTATCCAATCTGTTGATTTGAGATCCAACACGACTGTCCATAGGTTATACAAGAAAGTCAGAGAAAAAATCACAACTAAGGAGGGAATGTTTGAGTGCTTTGGTAGTGACATTGGTGTCAAGCAAGGGTGCCCTCTATCCCCCACTTTATTTGGTTTATACATTGATAAACTTGAAACATGGTTAAACAATTTAGATGGTGATGGGGTTCATCTTGCAAGATATGTGGTGAAATTACTTTTATATGTTGATGATCTTATCCTAATTTCTAAGATGGCTCATGGTTTGAGGGATCACTTAAGGGGTCTAGAGCATTTCTGTATGGAAGTTGGGATGCAGGTGAACATTTCCAAAATCAAGATCATGATTTTCTCTTTAAAGAGGAAAGAAAAACAAATTACCTTTCTTTTTGAAGGCAATCCATTGGAAATTCTGAAAGAATACAAGTACCTGGGGATTGAATTCCACTATAAGCTTAGTTGGGAGACCTGCGGAGCAAAAAGGATTCAAGGAGGATGTAGAGCATCACATCTACTTCAAAATAGGTGTAGAAATGTTGAATTATGGGATTGGAAAACCAAAAAGACTCTTTTTGGTATGTTGGTCACACCAGTTGTTCTCTATGGTTGCGAAGTTTGGGGAGGTAGGATGTCAAAATGTGGATGGAGACAGTTTGAAAGAATTCAAAAACACCTAATCACAAGAAATCTCAAAGTTAAAACATCAGTACCATATGAGATTCTTTTGGTGGAAGCAGGTATGTTTCCATGGGAAGAATCATCATTAAATCGGTTAATAAGTTATCTAAAGAAGGTTGAGAACATGGATAACCATTGATGGCCCAAGATTGTGATGGAAGAAGGTCTTATCCATAGGAAGAAAACTTGGATGAAACAAAATAGAAAGTGGTTGAATAAATGGAATATCAAATTGCAAAGTGCCCTTAATCATTTACAAGGCTGTCAAAACCGAACGAGACAAAGCTATAACAAAAGAGTACACCCACGTTGCTTGAAATTAAGGGATATCATCCTTAAGGAGAATCAAAGGAACCTCACAGAACGTGAAAAACCAGGAAAGTTTGAACCTAACTAGTTAGGTCCTTTTGTCATAACAAAATTGGTTGGAAATGGCGCTTATCAATTAACAACAATGGAGGGAGATCCACTCCCAGATCCCATTAACAACATGCACCTAAAAAGATACTTTTAGCATTTGCATATCATTTTCCTTTACGCATTGCATATCATATAGTTTCTTTCCTAAATGCATCGCATTCACAATATTCATAATCCTTGCTTGTGCATGTAGTTGCATCCATAAAACAACGTGACTATCTAAGTCATTCACCTATCTGCACTAAAAGGAGAGAAGGTGGTCTCATTTTCTAGATACTTGCTCATGAAGTCTTTAGGAGGTCTTTAGCCATTTATCTTCGATGTCACCTTGTGATTAAGCTTTATCCATGGTTGTGTTGCATTGATTGGATTATGTTGTTTCGGTCTTAGGCCGACTTGGTTGATCATTGGATTGCGGGTTTATGTTATGAATTTATTGTATTATCTTTTATGTGGTCGCCCTAATTGTTTAGGTCTTAGGTTGGTATATATATGATGTAAGATATCTTTGTAGATCATGGGATTATGGTTATGGGATGGTTATGTGATTATCTATGTGCGAATAATGTTGTAATCATATGCAGGAGTTTTGGTCGATCATAGGTGATTGAATTGGGATGGTAAGAGAGGTTTAAGACCTTTGGTACTAAGCTTAACTAGAATTGTACCCAGGCATAGGAGATGCTATCTTTGCAGTTCACTCTTCTTTCCGGATTGTAGTCTGGATTTATTTTGTAGTCAGTGAGGCTCCTTTTGTGATGAGCAGTGTGCTCTAGGTTGTTGGCCTTCCTTCATGTGCAGGACCCTCATTTTGTAATCACATACTTACTGCAGAAGTATTATCTGACTGTGGGTAGGCTTCCCACTGTGGTATTTCCCTTTACCAGGTTTTCCACATACAAATCTTGGTGTCATGTGTTGGATGAATGGTAATTGTTCTTTGATTTATGTTTGTGCTTAATTGCTATATCAGTTATTTTGGTATTTGGTTTGTGCATTCCGATATTGGGTTTATGTGTTCCGATAATAGGGATTTGAATGCTTAAAGTTATGTAATCCATTCACAAGAATACGAACAAGATAACCAACCATGGATAACCAACAACATCCTGAAAGCCATATAGAAGTTGCACCAACACCACTTATCACATGCATCAAAAGATCTTCAACAAAGCTCTGTTGGTAAAACCCTTACTGGTGACCAAAAGGCTTACTAGAACAAATGATAGTATCTGAGTCATCAAATCCTGAACCAACTGATCGTGATACGCATCTGAATAGCATGAATAACAGATCAAAATTAATTCCAAAAATCAAAGCATACCGGATCAATATCATAATCCAACTACTCTACCGGAACCAACCGAAAACCGGTAAACAACCAAAACAGTCGGTGTTTCCATCAATGACAAAACATCAATACAACACATAATCAATTCCTCTAGATTGCCAACAATATCCCCCTTTGGCATTGATGGCAACACTAGATGTGAAAAACATCCAAGTGCCAATAAATGCTAAACAAGTCTCCCCCTATGGAAGACAGCCAACAATCTCCCACAAAATGATATAGAAATGAAGCTTCGAACCAAACTCCCTTAATGAATATATCTCTCCCTTATGTTTTTCACAAGAATAACTCTCCCCTTTTGACATCAATGCCAAAGATCTGACATAAATATCAAAACAAAATCATAAATTCTCTGATTCTTACAGCTGACTACTCCCCCTGATTAGTAGTACCACCACATCAATCCGGAATGAGTAATAGCTCTGATAATACATATCGGACTGATGCCAATCAACATAGCTCAAGTCTCTATCAAAGGGGCAGAAACCCCCAATCTATCTCTGAAGTACTCAAATGATTCTTTAGGAAAAGGTTTAGTGAAGATGTCTGCAATCTGCTCTTTAGTGTTCACATAAACCAGTTTGACTTCATTTGCTTCCACCTTCTCCTTCAAAAGTTATACTTGATAGATATGTGATTTGTCTTAGAACGAAATACCAGATTCTTTGATATATCAATAGTAGCAGAGTTATCACGGTGAATAACTACCAGATCATTACAATCAACCTTTATATCCTTCAACATTTTCTTCATCCATAGAACTTGTGTACAATTAGTAGCAAAAACAACATACTTAGCTTCAACAGTAGATAAAGAGGTACATGGCTTCTTTTTGTTGATCCATGAAACAAGTTTCTTTCCAAGAAAGAAAGCTCCACCGGATGTGCTCTTCTAGTCATCAACACCTCCAGCCCAGTCTGCATCTGTATATGCACATAATGTAAAGTCATCACTTTTAGGATACCACAAACCATATTCAGTTGTTCCCTGCAAATACCTAAAAATCCTTTTCACCGCACTCTCATGATTTTCTCTAGGATCACTTTGATATCTTGATACAATACAAATTGCATTCATTATATCTGGTCTAGTCTAAGTCAGATATAACAAACCTCCAATCATGGACTTGTACCTTGTAGGATTTACTAGTGTAGATGCATCTTTCTTTGTCAATTTCTCACTTGTAACCATCGGAGTACCAACCGGTTTAGAATTTTCCAACCCAAATTTCTTCAACAAATCTCTAGCATACTTAGTTTGATAGATGAAAATACCTTTCTCATTTTGAGTAATCTGCAAACCTAAGAAAATTTTCATCTCCCCAATCATAGACATATTAAATTCATTCTTCATATTGTTAGAGAATTCCATACACAACTTATCTTCTCCTCCAAAAATGATATCATCAACAAAGACTTCAATAATCAATATGTCATCATCAGTGATCTTATAATATAGATTACTATTAGCATTACCTTTAGTGAAACCAAGCTTCAAAAGATATTTATCCAGTCTTACATACCAAGCTCTAGGGGCTTGAATCAATCCATATAAAGCTTTCTTTAACTTGCAAACCATATTTTTGTCATTTGAAAGTGAAAACCCATCAAGTTGCTCAATATAAACTTCCTCTTCGAGATCTCCATTTAGAAATGCAGACTTAACATCCATCTGATAAACCTTGTAGTTCTTATGTGCAGCATAACCAAGAAATAATCTCACAGCTTCAATCCTAGCTACCGGTGAAAATCTTTCATCATAATCAATTCCTTCCTTTTGAGAATATCCTTTACAAACCAATCTATCTTTATTCCTAACAACGTGTCCATCTTTATTCAATTTCTTCCTAAAAACACATTTAGTTCCAATAGCATTCTTATTTTTAGGTCGGGGAACTAAAGTCCATGCGTTATTCTTTTCTATCTGATCTCTTCTTCCATAGCTTTCATCCAACATTCATCTTTACAAGCTTCAATTACTAATATTAGTTCAACTTCAGAAATTAAACATACCTCATCAGTTGCCAACCTTCTTCTTGTCATCACTCCTTTATTTTTGTCTCCAATGATTTGATCTTTTGAATGATTCACCTTACATACCTAGGAGTCTTCTGATTTTATATTCCTTTGCCCTGATCTTCAGTTACTGTTGAATTTTTTGATACTGCCAAAGTAACTAGTTCAACATTATGTTCTAGTGTAGGTTCTACCGGTTCAGTTCTGATCATTTCCATTGTCAGTTCTCTCGCATAAGTGGTTACTTACTTCTATTCTGCTCATCCACCTTAACATTTGTGCTCTCCACAATTCTCTGCAATATTTTGTTATAACATCTATATGCTTTGATTTCATTATAATAACCAATAAATATTCCTTCATCACATCTAGGATCAAACTTTCCAATGGAATCATCTCTTTTGGTATAGCATTTACTATCAAAGATTTTGAAATACTTAACTGTCAGTGTATGACCAAACCATAACTCATAAGGTGTCCTACCGGTGTCTCCTTTGATATGAACTCTGTTGAATGTGTATATCATTATGCTTATAGATTCTCTCCAGTAGACATGAGGTAGATTAACTTCCATCATCATAGTTCTAGCTGCATCCAAGATAGTTTTGTTCTTCCTTTCCACAACTCCATTATGTTGAGATGTCTGGGGTGTAGACAACTGTCTCCTTATCCCATTCTTCTCACAATAGCTGTTAAATTCATAGGATGTGAATTCTCCACCCTAATCTAACCTTAAGCATCTAATCTTCAATCACATCTTTGTCTCAACTTTAGCTTTAAATATTTTAAACTTTTCAAATTCTTCAGACTTATCCCTTAGAAAAGTAACCCACATCATTCTTGAATAGTCATCAGTGATTAGCATGAAATATCTATCACCCTAAAAACTTTTGATTCTAGGAGGACATAACAAATCAGTATGAATAAGATCAAGAACATCATTAGATTTGTCTTGTATACTCTTAAAAGAATTTTTTATTTGCTTTCCCATTTGACATTCCTTACATACCGGATTATAGGGCTTTACAATCTTAGGTATATCTCTAACTGCCTTAGTAGAACTGATCTTCACAATGCAATCAAAATTCATATGACACAACCTCTTATGCCATAGCCAACTCTAATCAATTTGTGCAATCAAACATGTCTTCTCACTGGAGTTCAAATGAAAGATGTTATCTTTAGTTTGTGTACCGGTTGCAATCTCCAATCCAGATTTGTTGATAATCTTGCATTTTCCATCCTTGAACTGTAACTGAAATCCCTTATCCACCAGTTGTCCTACACTCAAAATATTATTCCTTAAACCTTCAACATAATAAACATTATCAATTTTATGCTTACCATCCAATGATGTTGTTACTCTTCCCTTGATCATGTGTGCTTTGTCATCTCCAAATCTAACCAGACCACCATAAAATTCGTGCAAAGATAAGAACTTCTTTTTATCTCCAGTCATATGATGTGAACATCCACTATCAATCACTCATTCATCCTTGTCTTCAATTTTAGCAACAAGGGCCTTCTCTTCGGGTACCAGATCATCTTCCTTAATAGCCAAAAATACCCATTCCTTTCCATTGTCAGATCCACTAGCTGAATCTTGTGTCGGTTCATCATCAGAATCAGTCACACCTTCCTCATCAGCAAAGTAGCATGATTTGTCAGTGTTCCTCCTATACTTATGTTTGTTCTGATAATCATGGTTAGGCTTAAAATATCTTCTAGCTCTTTCTTCAAATCTTGAATTCCTTTCAGGACATCTAGATGCAAAATGACCTATCTTATTACATGCAAAGCATTTAAAAGGTGATTTTCGTTCATACTTACTTCTTGTCAATCCTTTAGGTACTCTTCTAGCAAATAAGGCTTCAAGTTGCTCAAACTCTTCATCTTCTTTCTTCATATCCTCTAGTTCCTTCGAATATAAAGTTTTCCAATCACTCTTGCCAGTAGATGATGTAGATGCATGAAAAGCAGGTTCAAATTTTACAGCTTCAAAAGGTCCAAATTCCTCAAGTTCAAAAGAAGATAACTTCCCAACCAAGGTATCCCTATTAACAGAGGTGTTTTCCATAGTTCTCAGCTCATTAATTGCAGTAGCCTTCATGTTATAAGCCAATGACAAAGCTCTCAGTACTTTAGGAACTATTTAATCTTCACTCAGAGATCCACCACAACATTGAATTCCCAAAACAATCTAATTAAATCTCTCCATAAAAGAAGTAATCCTTTCATCTTCTTCCATCTTTGGATTCTCATACCTCACTCGGTAACCATCAAGTTTAGCAATTTTAACAATAGGGTCACCTTCATTCAGAGTCTCCAATTTGTCCCATATAGCCTTTGCAGTTGATTTTTCAGTTAGTCACATTATTTGTTGATCAGAAAGTGCACACAAAAGGGCTTCTCTAGCTCTACAATCATTCTCAAGCTCCTTATTCAGGCCTGCCGAAGGACGATTGCCATATGTCAGATTAAAAGGTGTTACTCCTTTCTCAGTGATCTCCCAAATTTTTTTTCCAAGACATCTCAGATGAGTCTCCATCTTAATCTTCCATACCCTGTAATTTGTTCCATCAAGCCTAGGAATTTCTCTCCGGAAAACAGTTGCAGATGTATTTGATGAACTTGAACTGTTAGATGCCATAGGATCTTCATCAAGAAGTTAAGCTTTTGTACAGAGGACCAGCCTTTGATACCAATTCTTAGACAACTCAGATAACCAGAGGACAACTAAGAGGGGGGGTGAATCAGTTGTCAACAAATTATAGAACTTTAAGCATTCAAATCCTTATTATTGGAACACATAAACCAAATACCGAAATGCACAAACCAAATACAAGAATAACTGATATAGCAATTAAGCATAAATATAAATCATAGAATAGTTACCATTTATCCAGAACACATGACACCAAGATTTGTACGTGGAAAACCCGGTAAAAAGAAAAACCACAGTGGGAAGCCTACCTACAGTCAGATAATACTTATGTAGTAAGTATGTGATTACAAAATGAGGGGCATGTACATGAAGGAAGGCCAATAGCCTAGAGCGCACTTCTCATCACAAAAGGAGCCTCATTGACTACAAAATAAATCCAAACTACAATCCGGAAAGAAGAGTGAACTGCAAAGATAGCATCTCCTATGCCTGAGTACAGTTCTGGTTAAGCTCAATACCAAAGGTCTTAAACCTCTCTTACCATCCCAAATCGATCACCTATGATCGACCAAAACTCCTGCATATGATTACAACATTATTTGCACATAGATAATCACATAACCATCCCATAACCATAATCCCATGATCTACAAAGAGATCTTACATCATATATACCAACCCAGGACCTAAACAATTAGGTCAGCCACCTAAAAGATAATACAATAAATTCATAACATAAACTGGCAATCCAATGATCAACCAAGTCGGCCTAAGACTGAAACAACATAATCCAATCAATGAATCCATCCGGTAATGCATTAGGATCACCCATCAACACGTTATATAAGTTGGTCCATAACCTAGCAGAATAAGATAGCATTAGGTTAGGTCCTAAATGCAAGACCACCAATCAACAGGAACATGAACAAGATAACCAACAGTATCTTGAAAGCCATCTAGAAGTCACGCCAACACCACTTATCACATGCATCAAAAGATCTTCAACAAAGCTCTGCCTGTAAAACCCTTACCGGTAACCAAAAGGCTTACTAGAACAAAAGATAGTATCTGAGTCATCAAATCCTAAACCAACTGATTATGATACGCATTTAAATAGAATAAATGACAGATCAAAATCAATTCCACAAACCAAAGCATACCAGATCAATATCATAATCCAACCACTCTGTCGGAACCAACCGGAAATTGGTAAACAACCAAAATAATTGGTGTTTCCATCAATGACAAAACATCAATGCAACACATAATCAATTCCTCCAAATTGCCAATAGATACTTGATTGTATATACATGATGTATGGAGTCCTTGGGGGGTCTTGAGTCCTCCATGCATCATCATTTTCTTGTTTGTTTTATCTCTTTTTGGGGAGGGATTTTTTCCCATGTGGTTTTTCTCATTTTCTCCACTTTATGAGAAGCTTTGTTTCATTGCATTTGCATTATAAATGGGTACCTAACATGGCCTAGTAGTTGGGACCCATTTCGCATCTTTACATAATAAGTGTACTCCCTAAGTTGCACTTAAGGGGGGTGTTGGAGTAAATTAATATTTACTCACATCTTAAGTTTACTTAGGCATTTTCTTTTCCTAGGTGGTAGGTAAGGTTAATATTATTTTAGTCACCTACATCTAGTATTTATTGTCAGGTGGTTGTACCTACCCTTGCACCTCATTGATGCTTGCATTTTTCTCTTTCCTTTATAAGGAGAGCTCATGTACATTTTATTTATCTCAATTCATCATTATTTTTGGTCAAATATTTGTCTTCTCTCTGTGAAGGTTATTATGCAAGTTGCAAGTCCTGGAATGGAATTTGATCATTCTCACAAAAATTAATAACTTTTTCTTTAACGCCTTGCTTACAATGAATCAAATCATTCAAAGAAATCTTAGGACCAATGTTATTCTAAAATTGTTGAATGAAAGAATTAGGCAATTGTTGAAAATAAGTGATAGAATAAGGAGACAAAGAACAATATCTTGGAGAGGTGTAAAAGTGGTTGTTGGTATAGATTTTGTGTCTCACCTATAACTTATTGATGATACCCTTTTAATGGGTCAAGCTTCTTTTAGGGAGGCCAGAATAATAAAGGAGGTCCCGGATACGTATAGTCATGCCTCTGGACAATGTATTAATTGGAGAAAATTTGAGATTTTCTTTTTCAATACTTATTGTCAAAAGCAAAGGGAAATCTATTATATTTTAGGTATGAAATTAGGTTTTCTCTTGGGGAAATACTTAGGGATTATATTATTTGGGGGAGAAAATAAATCTATTGTTTGGAAGGATTTGATGGATGTATGCTTAAAATGCATGGATGGATGGAAGAGTAGATGGTTGACTTCAACTAGTCGAATTTTAATGCTTAAATCTATAATTTCAGCCATCCCTATCTTCTCAATGATGTGTTTGAAAATTCCAAAAAAGGTTATTAAGATTTTTGGATAGAGAACGAGGAATTTTTTTAAGAATGGTGTTAATGAGCAGGATAAAATTCCCCTTCTTGCATGGGATAAAATTTGTTTGGCAAAGGATAAAGTGGGTGCAGGACTGAGAGACTGGAATATCATGAATGAGGCTTTGGGAGTGAAGTTAGAGTGGAATATATACTCTCAATCATCCCAATTATGGGTGAGAATCTTAAGGGATAAATATTTGGATTCCATGGAGGACAGCGGGATTTTTACTATTTGTAATCCCCTTGTTGGCTCTGCAATATGGAACTTTATTATTTCATGTCAAAGAATAATTTTAGATCATTTATCCTAGAAACTTGGTAATGCCCTTAAAGCAAATTTTTGGGATGATTAATGAGATGGACTTCCAGCTTTGAAGGAAAATGGTGATCTACATGATCTTAGGCTCTAGTTTGTACAACACTAGGGAGAAAAAGTTAGCGATTATCTAAATTTATAGGAAGATTCTTTTGAGGGGGAATGGACCTAGAAACCTCTACAAAATATGGATATTTCAGACCAATAGAAAGCCTTAATGCAGGAGATTTTTAACTCAATAAATATTCTCAGAACAAATAAAGAAGATAAACTAGTTTGGTGTGGTGTTGTGAATGACAAATATTTAGTCAAGCTAGGTTATCAATTTATGTGCGAGGCAGTTGGGGGCAAGAACTAGCTGGTCATTTTGTGTTGGGGAAAAGAATGTCTCCCAAAGGAAGGAGACTTTGCATGGCTGGCAATCAGAGGTCGAATCTTAACTAGTGGAAGGAGAAAAAGATTGGGTATTTGTGGCCCATCAAAATGTGTTATGTGCTCTGAGAATGAGAAGACTATTGATCACCTTTTGCTTAGATGCAAGGTAGCAAGTAAATGCTAGTAGATGCTACTGAAATCGCTGGGGTGGTATGCTCTTATTCCAAATACTTTAAAAAAAGTCTTTGAGGAATAGCCGACGGTGCAATATAAATCAACCTTTGCCAAAATTTGGAAGATAAGTCCTTCCTTTATGATTTGGGAGATTTGGAAGCAAAGAAACGGGTGAATTTTTGTAGGAAAGGAAGAGTTTGTGGACAGATTAAAGATGAAGATCAACCATGCAATAGAGGAAGTGGTGGGGGCAACAACTTTACAGTTCTACAATTCAAAGGTTCTCTTTACTATGGAGGACAAACAAATACAAGCACAATGGTCAGGTATTCATCTTAGGCCCATTAAGGGGCCTAACTGGGTTGATCCAAAGTTAAAAAACATAATTGAGATTGTGTGGGAAAAACCATTGGAGGGTTGGTGGAAGATGAACTTTGATGGAGTGTCAAAAGGGAATCTAGGACCATCTGGAGCAGGTTTAATTGTACGAGATTGGAAAGGGGATGTGTTAGCACTGGGAGCAAAGAAATTAGACAATGATACAAATATTGTGGCAAAGGCTTTAACAACATTAACAACTATTCAAATTGGCAGGAAGTTAGGAGCACAAATAGTTCATCTGGAAGGTGACTCTTTAATTATAATTCAAGCAAAATAAAAGGGGGTTCACATATCTCATGTCAGGAGATCGGGAAACATGGAAGTAGACATCTTATCGAAGCGAGCTTTAACCTTTGACAATGTAGGCGAGTTAAGGTGTGAAGACTTTAGATAGTTGGCCACTAAGAAATTCACAAAATAATCAGGGGGGTTTAATGGAAGGCTTTCAAGAGGTGTACGACTCTATCAAAATTTAATTATCGCACTATCTGAAATAGGGTGGTGAGAAAAAGGTGGCAAAATGTGGAGGACATCTCATCTAAGGCAAAAGGGAATGACAATTATTATGCGTATTTATGAGCCATTACTCTTTGATGCTTTGGTAATTGTTTTCTTCTTGAAGAAGTTGTTGAGTTGGAGTGGAGTGGGGTGATGGTAGGTGTCTCCAGAGTGAGCATGGAGGCAAACTTCACGTTCAAGACCAAGAAACAATTATGACCATTTTATGGGGATGTTATAGAAAGAAGGTTGCGAGGAATGTTTCTATTCCAAGATGAATAGTTGGTGAAGTGTGTGCAATTAATCCTAAGGAAGGTTTTTAACAATTTGAGACATAGATACAAGACAAATATGGATGTTTATTCATTGATCTTGGTGTGGGGATTGGATGTTGGTGAACCAGTGGAGGTGGTGAAAAAGGTGATGGAAACGATAGTGCACAGTGATTATTTGGAAGGCTTGGACTCAATCCTCGAATGGTCTATACCAGGGATAGGATTTGACGTGTGCGAGGGTATTGAATTTGTGCCTCATGAGCACTTCAATAAACCTCTGTCTTTTATTCGATGGTCGGATAGATGTTGCAGGGCACACCGCAGGGTGGAAGCTAAACAAGGATGGGAAGCCTTGAAGATTTTTGTGCGGATTACAGAGCTTGATGAAGTGATTCAGCAAGCAAAGGTGGAAGCCAAAAGATTGGAGGGCAAAGTGTTGATGTAATGCCCACCCAAAATAACCTACAGAACTTAACCAACTAACATGAAAACGTAGATTTTTTTTTTAAAACACCTACTAATACAACATAATTAACTTACTACTCACAAGCACCTAACATCCATTAACATGATTTACTATTGTGTATCATAACAAAATCACCAAACATGATACACAAGCATAAATTAAAAACATCATAACATCTATCTTCCCTAGGATATCTCAGCGTCATTTCTTTCACTAATAACTATCACAACAACATAATTATAACTAATTGAATACACACTACTTCTAGTATCAATTATTCTTTCCATGCACATATGAAAGATCATTTCTAATCTATTTATGATAAATACGATCTTCACCAATGCAACAACCCATTAACCCCAAAAGGTTCATTTTAAAGCACCAATGACAAATGTTCCTAATCCCAATCACTTTCTCATTTCTAACATCATAATCTATTACCAATACTAATTACCACATTCTTAATCCATTCCCTAAACCAGAATAGACACATTGTTGGCATTATGTGAACCGGTATGAGGACATAATGACATTGTATGTTGTCATTGATGTCGATATGCTGAAGAGGTGAGAACCAACATAACACTGTGAACCGACATTCGTGCCAAAGTGAAGCAGTGTGCTTGTTCAAGGTGAACCGGCATATGGTTATGGGAACTGGCACATGGAAGCGTTGTATGACTACCAGTTGGTAGTCTCAACTTCAGGGTTTCCGGTTTAAGTGCTTCAAGCCTGTGTGGCTCAACCGGTGACATTGTGTGATGAGTTAGCATTGTAATGAAGAACAGATCATGTTGCCACGTCAGCCTTGTGCGCGTGAAGGATCTTGCATGAAGGGGATTGTTCCTATCTACCTCAGGAATGTGTGAAGTCTGTAAAATGGTGATTACGTGTGATGGGTTATCAGCCGCCATGAAATCGGTGAAAATGGACGATGGAGAATGTTTTGAGATTGGATCAAGATTGTTCCAATTAATGGAGTGTTCTCAACGGTCAGGATTGAACCGTTTGAATTCCTTAACCTAACATGTTTAGGGTTTAGGGTTTATGCTACCGACCTATATGTTTTCCTATAAGGTCGATGTTGTGTCTCTTTCTGAGGTTGTTGGCAAAAGTTGTGTGTGAGTATCCAAGAGAAGGGATACGTGATTCTTGCCAGACCAAAAGGAGAGAAGTGATACCTGCAGAGTGTAAGTGCAAAAGGTGAAGGGGAGCTTAAGTAGATCTGCATTGGCATTGAGTGTTGTTACCAGATCATTGTAATACCTGTTGATCTCTAACCACCTCAACAGTTGGAAAATCCCTTAACAGGGTAGCCTTAACCGGCTTGCTGTAAATCCTTTAATAGGGTAATTCAAAGCTATTGAGTTCGAAATCCTTTAGCTATTGAGTTCTCGAAATCCTCTAACAAGGTAACCTTTAACATGGTTTAACCCTTAACTGAGTATTGTAGCCATCCCTTAACCGGGTGATCTCTAACAGGATTGGTTCCTAGCAGAACCTTTTGTAATGTCTCTAACCGGACAAGGCTCCTAACAGAGCGAACTTCTAAAGAGTTCAAAAACAGCTTGTGGGTATTCATCCCCACCATGGTTTTTCCCAATTGGGTTTCCACGTGAAAAATATGTGTGTCATGTGTGATGCTTTTATCTTGTGATGCTTTGATATTGTCTGTCAAGCATATAATGGTTCTGTGTTTTATGCCTGTCAATAAAACATGTTGAACTAGTTGTTATTATGATCTGATGGCAGATTACTTGTTTATGCATAAGGGAGAAATGGTAAGGTAGTCTTGAGTTGAGTGAAAAGCTAAGTGAGTAACCAGTTAATGCTTGTCTCAGTCAGTCTTAACTTTACCGGTTGCACTCTGTTTCAAACCAGTGTCACTATTTGCCAGTCATTTGAAGTGTCTGCTATCAGACCGATTTAGGACTGTATTTTTGTCTGTACTGATTCACCCCCCCCCTCTTAGTACCGAGTTAGTACTATCAGTTCATCATTGAGTTATCAATTGGTATCAGAGCATCCTCCAGGTCCTCTGTGTTATAAGCTTAACCGCTTGAGGTAAAGATCCCAGTCTAATGATGAAGAGGGAAGGTCCAAATTTTAATAGAGAAAATTTCAGTATTATGGAAAGACGGAATGAAGATATTCATCAGAAGCATGGGTGCTCAACACTGGAGCTATGTTGAGACTGTCTATGTTGCTCCTATTGGTACCCTTACCGATGACCAAAAGAGAGAGATGCAGGAGAATGGGCAAGTCATGGAAGCCCTAATTAGTAGTTTATCTGACATTGAGTTCATTGATGTTTAGGATAAGGTAAATCCCAAAGAGATATGGGATACTCTTGAAAATATCTATGGCAGTGATGAACATGTAAAATAGGCTAAGGATGAAAGCCTTAGAGGGAAGTTTGAAGATATGCAGATGGTTGAAGGTGAGACCATTCAACAGTATGGAATAAGAATCAAAACTGTTGTTGGAGATATCAAGAGTGCAGGTGGTAAAATAGAAGATGCCACTATGGTAAGCAAAGTCCTAAGATCCCTATTGTCGATCTATGCAATAAGGGTTGCTACTATTCAAGAGCTAAGATCAATAGACAAGACTAAGGTATCCCTAAACTCCATCATTGCAAAGTTGATAGCCTATGAGCTAAATAGTTTTGATGGCAGTGTTCAAAAGACTGAATCAACTTTTAAAGCTTCTGCAGTACCATCCAAAAAAGGAAAAGAAGCTAGCACTAGTGGTGAACCAAGATAGGGCAGAGAAATGGATGATGAGGAGATTCTAATGGCATTTGAAGCTCTCCTTTCCAGGAAACTTCCAAAAGGAACCGGCAAATACAAAGGTAAGCTACCTTTGAAATGCTTCTCTTGTAACAAGATAGGACATATTGCTATAAATTGTCCTAATGGCGACAACAAGGACAAACCAAAAAGGTTCAAGAAATTCAAAGGAGGAAACCGGAGAAACTATTTTGTGGCAGTTGATGAAGGTGTCATAGATGAAGAATCAGAGGATGAAGAAAATGAAGATTTTGTGTTTGTTGCTGTCAAGGAAGATGTGTCAGACAAGAAGGCTCTTGTCTTCCGGTTTGATAATTCCAATGAGTGGATCATAGACAGGGGTTCTCACCGTATGACTGATGACCGGAGCAAGTTTCTATCATTGGAGGAGTATGATGGTGGTGTGGTTCGCTTTGGCAATGATGCACCATGCATGGTCAAAGGTAGAGGGTCCATCTCTCTGAATGGAAAGAGTAGTGCTGACAATGTGTATTGGGTTGATGGTCTTAGACACAACCTTCTGAGTGTTGCCCAACTGAATGACAGTGGCCTCACTCTGGAATTCAAGATGGAGTTTGCAGAATCAAAGGAAAGGATGGTGAATTGGTGGCCACCGGCATGCAGACCAAAGGTAACCTATTTCATCTGAATGCAAATATAAGTACATGTCTTATGGCTAAATTTGACGATAGCTGGATATGGCATAAGAGACTCTACCAAGTAAACTTTGATAACATTGTGAAGGCTAGTAAGATCAAGGTAGTTAGAGGGTTGCCGGTGCTAAGCAAACCGAATAATACCTTGTGTAGAGAGTGTCAATTGGGGAAAATGTCTTCCTCAACCTTTAAAGGTAAATCTTTCACTGCTGACAACTTGCTTGATCTTGTGCATACTGATTTGTGTGGTCTTATGAAAACTAGAAGTGTGCAGGGTGATAGGTACTTCATGATTCTCACTGATGACTGCTCAAGAATGATGTGGGTCATATTCTTGAAAGACAAGTCTGAAGTCTTTGTAAAGTTCAAAGCTTTCAAAGCTTTAGTGGAGAAGGAAAGCAGTAAAAGGATCAAGTGCCTGAGAACTTATCAAGGAGGGGAATCCACTTCCGGTGAATTCAACAAGTACTGTGAAGAACATGGCATCAAGAGGCAATTGTCTGCCCCCCGGACTCCACAGCAGAATGTCCTAGCAGAGAGGAATAACCGGACTGTGGTTGAAGCAGCTAGAACCATGTAGATTCAAGGAAAGGTAGCTCACACCTTTTGGAGAGAAGCAGTGAGCACTGCAGTCTACACAATGAACCGGGTACTCATCAAGAAAGGTAAGGATAAAACTCCTTATGAGTATTGGACCGGTAAGACACCTATGGTTAGCTACTTTAGAGTGTTTGGTAGCAAATGTTACATCAAGAGGAGTGAACACCAGAGCAAATTTGATGCGAAATGTGATGAGGGAATATTCCTAAGATATTCCACCAAGAGCAAAGCTCTCAAGTGTTTCAACAATAGGACTCAGAGAATTATGGAAAGCATCAATGTAAGAGTTGATGAAACCTCTGAGAAAACTGAGGAAACTGGCAGTGAGCAAGCGGTAAACGAACTGGTTGCAACCTTCTGGGAACCGGTTGTCAGTCAACCAAGTACCAGTAACAATGTTCGTACACCGGCAAATGTAGATGCTAATACTGATGGAGATGAGGATGAAGAAGAAAAGCAAGAGGAATCTATCAAGACCATTCCTCGGTATGTCAAGCTGAATCATGATCCTAAGCAGATCATAGGAGATAAGGATGTAGGAATCCTTACAAGAAGAAAGGTCAGAGAAAACTCATGTATGATCTCTGAATTTGAGCCTAAAACATTCAAAGAGGCACATAAAGATGAAAATTGGATCAAGGCAATGGAAGAGGAACTTGACCAGATAGAGAAAAATGGTACATGGTCTTTGGTACCCAGACCAGAGCATAAAAATGTCATTGGTACCAAATGGGTCTTCAGAATAAGCTGAATGAGGATGGCACAGTGATAAGAAACAAAGCCAGATTGGTATGCAAAGGATATGCTTAAGAAGAAGGAGAAGACTATGGAGAAACCTTTGCTCCTATAGCCAGATTGGAAGGAGTTCGTATGCTTCTTGCATATGCAGCTTTTAAAGGCTTCAAAGTATATCAAATGGATGTAAAATTTGCATTCCTAAATGGTGTACTTGAAGAGGAGGTGTATATAGAGCAACTAGATGGGTTTGCCCTATCTGAAGATAGTGACATGGTGTGTAGGCTACATAAAGCCTTATATGGTCTAAAGCAAGCACCTAGAGCATGGTATGAACGTCTGCATTCCCATCTTGTGAAGATTGGATTTGAGAGAACAAGTGAAGATAGCAATATCTACTTGAAGTCTGAAGGAGATCAGATCCTGATCTGTGAGGTATTTGTTGATGACATTATCTTTGGTGGAGATGACAAGATGAGTCATGAGTTTGCAGATGAGATGAAGAAAGAATTTGAAATGTCACTCATAGGGGAGATTAAATTCTTCATTGGACTGCAGATCTAGCAGATGAAGGATGGAATCTTTATCACTCTGTCCAAGTATGTCAAAGAGGTGTTGAAGACCTTTGGCATGGAAGATAGCAAACCAGTTGGTACATCGATGGTGACCGGTTGTAAACTATCCAAAGAGGATGACTCAGCATTGGTTGATGAGAAGGAATACCGATCAATGATTGGTAAATTGCATTATGTAGTGCATAGCAGACCGGATATTGCACATGCAGTTGGAATTACTGCAAGGTTCTAGAAAAGTCCAAGAGAATCCCACTTGGTTGCAGTCAAGTGGATTCTTAGGTATCTGAAGGGAACTGTTGACTATGGATTGTGGTATCCTTATAGCAAGGATTTCAACTTGAAAGTATACACAGATGCTGATTGGGCAGGCAATATAGATGATCAGAAAAGCACAACCGGTGGTGCATTCTTTCTTGGTGGTAGACTGGTCTCATGGATGAGTAAGAATCAGAGTTGTATCTCTCAGTCTACAGCGGAAGTAGAGTATGTTGCAACTTTCATGAACTGCACTCAGACAATTTGGATGAAGCATGTACTAAATGGCTTCAAAGCTCCTGTATCTGAACCGGTAAGTATATTTTGTGACAATACTAGTGCAATTAATATCTCCAAGAATCCGGTTTTACATTCTAGAACCAAGCACTTTGAGCTTAAGTATCATTTCTTAAGGGAAAAGGTTCAGAACAAAGAGATTGCACTGGAACATGTTTCCAGTAAGGAGCAGTTAGCAGACATATTCACCAAGCCTCTCCCAAAGACTACATTTATGCACTTAAGAGGTGAATTAGGGGTGTTGCCCCTTCAGGAGGTAAACTAAAAGCATATGCTCCACATCAGTCAGGTAGTGCATAGTCAAATTTATTTTGGATTGATGTGTTGAAGGATGCTACTCCTCAGGGGGAGCAACATAATGGAACAGAGAAGCCTGTGCCTCCACTTTGGCATTGTTATCAAAGGGGGAGAAGATGTGAAGGGGAGAAGATATCTGCAGACATTGGGGGAGAAGATGTGAAGTGGAGAGATATCTTTGTATATTGCCATCAATGCCAAAGGGGGAGATTGTTGGCATTATGTGAACCGGTATGAGGACATAATGACATTGTATGTTGTCATTGATGTCAATATGCTGAAAAGGTGAGGACCGGCATAACACTGTGAACCGGCATTCATGCCAAAGTGAAGCGGTGTGCTTGTTCAAGGTAACCGGCATATGGTTATGGGAACCGGCACATGGAAGCGTTGTATGACTACCGGTTGGTAGTCTCAACTTCAAGGTTTCCGATTTAAGTGCTTCAAGCCTGTGTGGATCAACCGGTGACATTGTGTGATGAGTTAGCATTGTAATGAAGAACAAATCATGTTTCCACATCAGCCTTGTGCGCATGAAGGAGATTGTTCCTATCTACCTCGGGAATGTGCGAAGTCTGTAAAATGGTGATAACGTGTGATGGGTTATCAGCTGCCATGAAATTGGTGAAAATGGATGATGGAGAATGTCTTGAGATTGGATCAAGACTGTTGCAATTAATGGAGTGTTCTCAACGGTCAGGATTGAACCGTTTGAATTCCTTAACCTAACAGGTTTAGGGTTTAGGGTTTATGCTATCAACCTATATGTTTTCCTATAAGGTCGATGTTGTGTCTCTTTCTGAGGTTGTTGGCAAAAGTTGTGTGTGAGTATCCAAGAGAAAGGATACGTGATTCTTGCCAGACCAAAAGGAGAGAAGTGATACCTGCAGAGTGTAAGTGCAGAAGGTGAAGAGGAGCTTAAGCGGATCTGCATTGGCATTGAGTGTTGTTACCAGATCATTGTAATACCTGTTGATCTCTAACCACCTCAACAGTTGGAAAATCCCTTAATAGGGTAGCCTTAACCGGCTTGCTGTAAATCCTTTAACAGGGTAATTCAAAGCTATTGAGTTCGAAATCCTTTAGCTATTGAGTTCTTGAAATCCTCTAACAAGGTAACCTTTAACATGGTTTAACCCTTAACCGGGTATTGTAGCCATCCCTTAACCGGGTGATCTCTAACAGGATTGGTTCCTAGCATAACCTTTTGTAATGTCTCTAACTGGACAAGGCTCCTAACAGAGCGAACTTCTAAAGAGTTCAAAAATAGCTTGTGGGTATTCATCCCCATCATGGTTTTTCCTAGTTGGGTTTCCACGTGAAAAATATGTGTGTCATGTGTGATGCTTTTATCTTGTGATGCTTTGCTATTGTCTATCGAGCATATAATGGTTTTGTGTTTTATGTCTGTCAATAAAACATGTTGAACTAGCTGTTATTATGATCTGATGGTAGATTACTTGTTTATGCATAAGGGAGAAATGGTAAGGTAGTCTTGAGTTGAGTGAAAAGCTAAGTGAGTAACCGGTTAATTCTTGTCTCAGTCAGTCTTAGCTTTATTGGTTGCACTATGTTTCAAACCGGTGTCACTGTTTGCCAGTCATTTGAAGTGTCTGCTATCAGACCGGTTTAGGACTTTATTTTTGTCTGTACTGATTCACCCCCCCTCTCAGCACCAGGTTAGCACTATCAATTCATCATTGAGTTATCACACATGTACAACACTAATAGTAGCAACAAATTTTATTTAAAACAATCACATATTACAATTTTACTAAGAGGTTATGACTATACACACTGTAACATAATGAATTCTGATTTAATCAACACTCAATTAACAAACCTAACACTTCATACCAGAGATTTCTCTTCCTGGTTTAGAACATGCCTCGACTTGCCACACATTCCTGCACTCAAATCTACACTTCTAGATACACACATTAGGTCTATCAATTGCTAGATAAGAGTTTGACATGATATACCATATGATAACTTTAATTGGGTCAAACATCCACCAATGTACTTGAAAGGGTAAACATATAACCTAGGAAAAGTGACAAGACTAGAAAACTCAGAAGAGACAGACCTAAGGGCTAGACCTATAGTCTTGGGGGCTCATTGTAAATGGCCTTGCCAACATGCATAGAGACTTCGTAGTTCGACTTAGAAATCATATAAATTTATAAAAGTGGGTACACAACCCTTTCTAGGGCCTCATACCCTAGACAATTCTCTCGTCGGCTGCCACCCACTAAGGTGAAACAAGGACGAAGTCTAAGATAAATAGATTAATCACATATAGAAATCCCTACAATGATACTCAAAACAATAGACTTCTATGGATCGAGTATAGTATATAAGTACCGATCACATGTTATATACAAGACGAGATCAATGTGTTGGTTCCCAAAATGGACTACAGGTTTACACTGCTTACAGGGCAAAGACCAAGTTGATTCCCTCCAAATATCTATGGAGATCCACCTCCAACTATCAATATCTGTCAGGCTTGAACCAACAATAATAAGGACGGAAGGTCCTCCTGCGCTTTAGGCTCTGCAGAACCAGGGAGGGTGATCCCTTCAATAAGAAATTACTGCTCTCTACAAGGATACACAAGAACTTGCTGAAAATAAAGCAAATTATCTCATAATAAAACTTAACAGAAAGGGAGAATGCTCAAGGATGGCAAATCCTTCAGTGAGACCTCAACCTTAAACTGGAGTATGAGAGATGGTGAGACTTTTTTCAGAAAATACATAAATCTTAGCAAATGATTGTTTTGATTGTTTATAAGATTCGCTCTGAGAGATCATAAAGAAGATAAAACCAGAAAATTGATAACCTAATGATATTTGCTAGCAAATACCAGTGCCTTATTCATTTCGGCTACAGAGTCTATGAAAAGTGTTACTGAAAATCTGATGAAACTTCATCTAATAGTTGGCCTTGCCTTGAAACAATATTGCCTTACAATATTACTCTGCTTATAATCCTTTATCTGAACTACTTATCAAATCCTATGGCGAGCCTTATTTCCTTTGTAATCTTATTCAAGCATTTTAATTAACCCCTTGGACTAAAGGATTGAATAGAAGAATGCATACATCATAACAATTCAATAAACAAAGGAAACCCTTGATCCCATTTGCTTAAAAGAAGATAAAATCGTACACAAGAGAGTAAAGATTAGGAAACTATATTTGCATTAATATCATGAGCTATCTTTTATCAGATGATAGCCAACAAATTCAAATACATAATGACCCATTTGAAAAGGGGAAACTACAACTATTCTATAACAATTTTGCTCTGCAAAATAACATTACAGTCACTGTTATTTCCTACGACTCTCTAGAACTATTTTGGACCTAACCCTGCAGAAAATATCTATTTTACAGAGATCTTTCTCATAAAATTCGGACCCTAACTTATGGCCTTGAATTCCCTTTTATAGAAAATAAGGGAGCGACAAGCTTCAGGCCATAAGACACTTGTCAACAGCAGATTCATTCTTTGATAATTAGCCCTAAAGGCTGTATACGATTTTGTTTTCAAAATATCCACATGTCTATACGTTGGTACCTAGGAATCATTGTTCTTGAACCAAAAATTGGTAGAAGCAAAATCGTTTGAGTTACGTCGTTATCACCCTGACACCTTCGGATGGCGTGTGAGATGTTGCATTTTTGTCCCATAGAGCATTTCCCTTCCTTAGAAAGGGAAACAGGATCCCAGAAAGAGGTAAAGTCGCCCCTTAAGTTAGAGGAGGAGCTCAACCTTCATGCCCAAGATCAGAGGCAGTGGGAGGTGGAGTTAGAGGGGAAACATAATATGTTGGGGAGGGGTCGGAGCTACATGGATGGATTGTTGTCGCTCCCTACCCAGACATGTCCCTTTTTCATTCCTCTACGAGCTCTGTCTCACAACCCTCTGCCACCCAGAGACTAAGTAGACACAAAGGTTGTGCCATGCATAACCTTTCTTCACAAGAAAGGGCTTTCACGCCCCCTCTAGCAATCCTCCCCACTTTCACATCCCCTATGGCAATAGACATACTCATACATGAGAGAGAAATTCCATCTGGTATCATAGAGTATATTGCAACTCCATCTATAAGCTTGCTCAAACATCATTTCTTCTGCAAAAAGAAAAACTGCACCTAGAAAATGAAAAGTCTTCATACTCTTCTACCAATTCGATCACGACCTTGTTGTATTTATAGCTAAACCATACTTCATCAAGTACTGCTTGTTCTTGAAACATCATCACTCTAGTGTTCTCAATTTGCTCTACCAACTATGGACATTAGAATTCATGCATATCATATCTACTGCATTCTTCTGTCAAGTTTCTCCCGATGTGAACGGTTTTATTCTGATCTTATTCCTCTTTTCAGTGTACAATCTCCTGGTTCAGGATTTCTGTCAACAAGCAAATCTTTGAATTCATTAGAGAACTCGTGATTCATCACACTTGAACTGGAAGCTTATCCAAATCCTTTCACATCTCTGAACTATCATCTTTGATTGTCAAATCAATCTCGAATCGACAAGTCTGAATCCCATTCATTTTTCCCTTTCCCACGAGCTACAAACGATGCCTCCAAAATCCCTCCAAACCTCTAATTTGAAACTCAGCTGTAGATCTCATCTAACTTGGCAAATCCAACGGTCATTTCTTGCCAAGTTAGCAGTTTGACTTTCCAACAGTGTCTGTGGACCCACAAAATCCTGACTGGATAGCGCCATATTATTCTTCGACCAAGCTCCGCCAGCAACCTCCCTGCAAGCCTTCCTGATCAGCCAGGGACACGTGGCATCATCTCATGATGGCGCGGTCCGTAACCACCTCACAACTTCCATTGCGGGAATACGAGGGTCACCTGATCTATTCGATCTTTACCACTTTGCATACTACCCATCAACTCCTTTAGGACATAAAAGTCGAGCACCTTTTATCTCAAGGATAAAACATCCTCGTTCATTTTGAGCACGTGCAAATTGATGGGACTGTTAGTAGACTGACCTTTACCACCTGTGAACTGGTATTACAAAGCTTTCGATCGATTATGCTGCTAACCCTATCAGTTTCCATTGATAACACGCGGCACAATCTCACAATGTCGCGGTCATTAAAATCCTCACATCTCTAATTGTGGGGAAGCACTAGTCATTGGATCTACCCTTTCTTTAATAGACGATCAGGGTATTTAGTACTTGTCGGACTTAGGAAAATATAAGCGCGGGCATAAATATTTAGAAAGGGACCGGTAATAGGGAAGTTAAGCTTAGGGAATAAAAATGGCCCCACTCATGGAAAGGGTACCCTTGGTTTTAAGTTGGAAAAAAGTAACAGCAAAATATATTACTTCTAGGGTTTTCTTCACAAAAATGTAAGAAGTTTTGATAAATTCTAAACCCTAGACCTTGAATCGTTCTCAAAAGATATAAGTAACAACCTGAAAAAACAATGTTTTGGGCTTAAATTTGAAAATTTTATGCAATCAATTTTCAGGGCTATCACAATGCACAAGAGACATACTCGACCCTATTTAGTAACTTTAATAACCATTCAACATACAAAGAATAAATAGACTTAACTAATGTGTTCCAAGGTCAACATAACATTTCACATGGAAGTACAACAAGTAAACATTCCATGGCCAGTTCAAATATACATTATTTACACCACACAACAAATTAGTCTCTTTATACAACTTATTATAATATTTAATACAAGAATAGCTAAAAGATATAACACCTCAAATTCTAGCATGTTCCTTAAGCACTAAACTTCATTACTCAACCAAAAGACATAAACACGGTAATGCTCAAATTATCATCTTTTGCAAAAATAATAAATAAACAAACAAACAAATAAATAATGATACCTTTAATCCATGAACTATTTAGGATATCTTTGAATAGTAATTTCCTACTATGCAATACTATAGAGAACTCATCCTTCAAGTTAGTACAGTAGACAAATGAATAATAGCCTTGTGTTGGAAGGTTTCAACTATTCTATTTGTTTATTTATTACACATTAATTATCGCAACACTAACTATTATTTAGGAAATCTTATAGCTTATGAGGAATAAACTGGATCTTAGGTGATCATATTAAAGATCTAAAATATTAAAATATGTTCTTAATATGGAACTTCCTTGGTCTTTGACACGAATCTTTGTATTGATTATCTTAATGTTTTCTTAGATCAATGTAAATTCATAATAATAATTTGCTCCTTTGGAATCAAATAAGTAATTATAACTGATAACCTAAGTTAAAGAGGGAAGGTTTAGGTATCTACATCTGATGTCATTCTTTCCTTAATCATTTTTGAAATGAACATTAATCTATAAATTGAGTTGTCCTTTCCAAGTACTAAAGTTGTAACAAGAAATTGCGAGATAGATATAAATAATTCTATATCACTCACTCAACAAGATTAATTAATCTAACCAACTTAAAACAAAACGCATATCAGTTTTAAACTACAATGTTTCCCTTCTTACGATAAATGGAGATTGAAATGTCTAAATCAATCCCAAGCAAATTGTAATTACAACTCAAGTCAAGGTTACTAATGCAATGCCTTACTCCCATTAATATTGAGTTGTAACACCAGAATTTATCCTAAGATTATTACAAATTAAACCATTATTAATATTTATATTATTATTGTTAATATTGTTATTATATCACTATAACCATTATTAACAAATAAGAAATCACTTACATAATCATCATTAATGTTCACTTAATCATTAAAATAATTATCCCCTAGATTCCCACAATAATAATAATATTATAATTAATTACCACTTCTAAATTGTTATTATTTTTTCTTTATAAATGAACCCCACTAACTATTATGAATATTATCAATCACAAAGTTTAGGATGTTGATTCGAGGGACATCACCAAAGTTTCCAAGGACACCCGAAAGCACAGTGAATGATACGATATAGAGAGGGAGGCGTTCGGTAATGGCTGAGTGTAAAAGGTCCAAGGCCTTGTTCGTGTTTCCCGATTTACAGAGAGCAGCAATGGACTGAGAGAATTTCGTGCATAAAGTGAGGACGGTGAGGAGAAGCTGCCTATTTTAAGAGGGGGACATCGTATCCATTTGAAGTTGTGCATCATCTCCATCTTCAAGTGCATAGTAGAGAAGAGTAGAGGAGAACAATAGCCCTCATGTATCTTCTTTAAGCATTCCCCCTTTAGATCGGCTCCTCAATGATACCAGTATCATAGTGGTCTCCCTGTAACAGATCCCGTCTCATTTGTCTCCCCCACAAATCCCCTCTCATTTGTCTCCCCCAAAGGACCTGTGTAATACCATCGCCTTTTTCCCAATCCTTCGATCATGTCCTCCTTTTTCCCCAAAAAAACGTCGACCTATATTGGAAGATTACCGAGATAATGTACGGGACGGAAACCTTCTATAACTCAACCTCCGTAACCGATCCACATTCCACTATATAACAATTTGTTTCTAACTATGTCATTTTGTCTCATGCATATCTCCCCATTCTCTAAGGTAACCATTCAACATCCTAATCCATAGTATAGTTAGAACATTCTTTATTCCAAATGCTTTGTATGGCCTTT
Organism: Cryptomeria japonica; assembly: GCF_030272615.1. Lineage (NCBI taxonomy): Eukaryota > Viridiplantae > Streptophyta > Pinopsida > Cupressales > Cupressaceae > Cryptomeria > Cryptomeria japonica. The sequence continues at coordinate 348,653,863 of NC_081405.1, read as the reverse complement.
ATTCCAATGTAGCCCTTCATTCAACTTTCAAGATAATAAATAGAGGATCACAGCATAATTATCATATTAAATCCTTGGAATACAATTTGAGTAGTAATTCGAAGGATGCTTCTAGGCTATATTCACATAAGATTTATTGAAGTTACATGAATTTTAAAAGAAATTATTTATATTAGTAATGGGATTATTACTTATCGATATTGAAATTTAAGATATCACTTACACCATGAGCACTTTCAATTAGTTTATTATCATTTTACTTACATTTCTAGTAGGAATATTGTTTGCAATTAGTACTACTATGAACATATATCAACACTCATAATAAACAATAGATGTTAAAAGGTCTAAATGATTTCTATCAATATCTTTCTTCATAAAAGCAATGTGCAAATCATTTTGTTTGATGAGATTAATCTAACACCATACTGAATCTAACATGCATTTCTATCTACATTAGTTAAGATCACAAGCAAATTCAAACTAAAAGCTCCATTCCCTTATGAGTTTCTTCTAGCTCAACCTAGTGCATTTCCTATTAAAGGAAATATTATTGTGTGTCTTCTAAGATATCTTAAAAAGTGAGTAGATGGGGGCTAACATATAACCCAAGGTTGTAATTAAAGAATTATCGAATGAGAGGAATACATGTTTTGAATGAAAAAGAATATTGAGTGGATGAGCAAATATGACATTCACTTTAATGTGTAACTTAACAATAGAAAATAAATAAAGGCTTTTGTTATATATAAATTTAGTAAGTTTATGTGGGAAAGATGATAGGAGGGAAGAGGAAATATTACCTTGATTAATTTAACCCACTCGTGATTGTTAAAAAAATGACTATATAGAAGAAAATGTCCCTTGAAGAGAAAATTTCTCATGACTCAATTGTTGGGATAAGGTGTTGTATATCTTGCATAATATTTATAATGTGTGTGTTTCACCTAGGAGAACTTAGATAGATGTGCATCACATAGAGATTTCATAGGAATATTCTTGGGTCCACTTGCTGAGTTATATTATAACATTGTAATATTATATTATAGTTATTTAATATTAGGGAAAGATATTTAATAAAGTGAAAACTTAGTATCCAATATTAAATAAGGGATCAATGGTGTTGTGTTCACATGGTTTTAATTTACCACTTGGTTGTATTTTTGTGAGCTTGACTCTATCAAAGCAAGCATATTTTTAATGGTTAAGGCTGGTTGGTGGTTTTGGATTGTCATTGTATAGATTCCTTTGGCAGATTGCATTTGTGAAACATGACATGGGATGCATGGATTCATGCTTGAACACATGGAAATGCATTGGAGGGCTTGATGGTTCAAGAGTATTCATTGTAACTCTGTAAGTGATTTATATTGATTTATGGCTAAATGATACAATGGAGTATGAATGCTTTTGGATGCTGGTTTTTTCCCTCATGAGGGTTTTCCCAGGGTATATCTTCTATTATCTTATGGCTTGTCTATTTGATCTATGCATAATGGTGATTATATAAGCTTGTATTTATGCTTTTCTCTCATGTGTTATGTAGGAAATGGATTAAATGTAATTGGATATGCAACAATATTTCCTAGGAAGTTGTATCAAAGCTTTCATGGTTGGATTCAAAGTTATAACCTTAGCTTGAGTGTTCAAGGTGCAAAGTTGAATCCACGGCTATTAATGAAGGATTTGAGACATTACAAGGTATGTAACACATTTGTAGGTTGTTTTATTGTAGATCTGAGAGTTTTGGGTTTGTTGTTGGTTGTATGTATCTTCTTCGGTTGGATATCTTGGTTTCACTTAATGTTACTAATATTTAAGTTGTGTGCATATGTAGACATAGATGATCCTCATTTAGGAGATGGTTGTCCCAATGCCATGTGTGACTTCGTATCACAGTTTAGTATGAGTTGTTAGTAGTGATGTGAATTCACCATTTGATAGTGGATGATCTTCTTTTGTGTGTAGATTTTGGAGGAGTCCTTAGACCTTGTTGTTGTAGAAGGGTCTTTCACATTTGCAAGTTCATTGGTAGAGTATGGTTATCGTCATGATGATTGAGGATGGTTAACATCTTGGAGTCATGGAGGACTCTTGGAGTCTTTGGTTAAGGTGTGGTTTGATCTTTCAATTGACATGTTATCATAGTTTGCTATTATGTCACGGTGTAATAGTTTAGAGTTTTTTGGCATGGTATAGTTATTTGATATTTTCATATGGAGTAAGTGATATCCCTTGAGGAGATAGTTAGATCATGTTGTCATGTTTATGTTCTTGTTTCTCGAGATTGGAGCTTTGACATTGATCTTGGGTGGTTCTCTTTTTATTGATTACATGATCATTTTATTGATTACTTCATGATGGTGCTATGTTGCATTTGGAGTTTAGCATAGATTGGTTGGTTATAGGTGTGCTCATGGCTACTTGGAGACATAGGTGAAGTTGGTGTTCTCTTATGATTAGATAATTGTGTTGAGATGGTTGATAAATTCAATAGGAAGACCAAGGAGCTTTCACTTGTTATGGACTTGAGAGGAGATTGTTCTTAGAGTGAGTCATGATGACTTGGAAATCTTTATGAGAATTCTCATTCCCCACTTTTGGTCTAGTAAGTGGTTTACTACTTGAGAGGTATTGCCAATTTTTCCTTTCAAGTACATTATGTTTGTTCTTATCTTTCATAGATATGTATCTTGAGCTATGGAGTTTGTTAGTTATTGAGGATTCATTTAAGAGATGTTTGGAATTGGTTATTGTGTGTGTGAAAAGTGGAATAAGTATCTGCAAGTTGTAAGACACAACACTTTAATTAAGTCATTACATGTATGGTTAGACAGATATAAGCATGAATAATAAAACCATAACAAATCGACCAATTGCCTTCTAAAAGATGCGAGTATAGACTTGTTCTCAGATTTGTATAAGCAATACCAGTGACTAGACTACACTAAGATGAAGGATTTAATCTATATGAGCATGATATTAAGCTAAATGGATGCAAGATTATGCTAGATGGATGAATAGTAAGCTGTATGAACTCAAGCAATCATAATTGAACTAAATATGCAAAAAGCTAAACTAAGATGCAATAATCTCAAAAAGCAAACACAATATCTTCAATGACTCCAGAGCAAAAACTACATAATAACAATAAATCTCCAGGGTGTTTTGAATGAGAGATGAAGGCTGAATTTATAGAGAATCACAAGAGAGACCAACGGTCAAGATCAATTAGCAACGAGTGGTTGAGATTATTCAAGAAAAAGCACAATTTTAGGATAATTGAAATAATTGAGGGATCAGATTTGGTTAACCTTGAGATAGATTCCAATTATAGTTTGATTGAAATGCATTCAGATTATAAGTTTGAGTTTCCATTGGAGATAAAATTCAATTAATTCCATGCACTTGTGATAAAAATAGGTGATTACATGCAATTTCTTTGATTTATTCAAGAAACGAGTCTTTTCAATGCAACTGAACTTCTTTTCTCAAAAGCTTTGAGTTCCAATTTTAGAGAATGATTAATAATTCATTTTAATTGTTTTTCTGATTTCAAGTTATCTCAATTTAGAAGAAGAAAAAATATCTCAAGTTTGATTTCTCTTTCAATTCAATTCTTTTATTTTATTTTCAATTTAACTCTTGCTTTGCATATTGATTCCTCTTTTGTAATAAATTAATTCCTTTTTTATGATTAAATGGCAAATTTATTAATTAATTAAATATGCTAGAATTTTTTAAGAAATTAAATAGGATAATTTATCAAACTGATTTTCTTGGAATGATTTAATTATTAAATTTAATTAATATAGAATAATTCACTTGCCATGTGAAATTTAATGATTGAAGAATTAATTAATTGTGTGCTCAAAGTTGATTTAATTGCCTTTTGGTTAGGACCTTGGTGATGTTGTCAAGATTAGGGGCCCATGGTTTAGGTGACCAATTTTAGGGTATTATACTTGCCCCTCTTTGAATTAATGTGCGAGCAACATGTTGGTTCAAACAATATGTTGATGTCTAGGAGATACCAGTTCTGAACTTGATTGATCATGAACCGGATGAAGAGCGAGGTGTTTAGCTTGTTTTGAAGCGATCAAACTGAACAAAGTTGATTAAAGCGATACCGATCCCGAACTTGATTGAACTAGGACTAATGAAGAGCAAAGATACCGAACTTGAACTTGATTGAACTAGGATCGATGAAGAGAAAAGATACCGAACTTGAATTTGATTCATCAAGAAGCAGATCTTACTGATCTAGAACTTGATTGAACTAGACATAGTGAGCGAAGATAAAATTGATCTTGAACTTGATGGATCAAGACACGATTAGCGAAAATAAACTGTCCAGCTTGATTTGAAGCGATGAAACTAAACACCTACTTAGATTGAGCGTGCGATCAAAGATACTCTTTAAACTTTTGATTGATTTTAAACGAATAATCAACTTGATGAAAAGAGATGAAACTAATTAACGTTAAGAGACTGATTCAGATGAAGGTAATATCAGCTTGAATTGAAGCGATGAAATTGATATGCCCTAGCGATTAATTTGATTCAGATGATCGAGAGATCTCAACTTGATATGAAGCGATGAAGCTGAGATGCCCCTAGCGATAAGAATTTGTTTGATTTTCTTTAGTTGAAAAGATTTTTTGCTCGACTTTTGATGAAGATTTGAAAATTTTCTCGACATTGGAGATGTGAGGTTATGAGTATGCCCCCTCGGGAGCAAAATCAAAAGATAGCGAGGGTGCATGATTTTAGGCAATTGTTGGCGATGATAATGACTTGAGCACAAAGATTGAATCAACGGATCATTTGAAGATTTAGCGATGATTGTTGTGAAATTGAGCACAAATTGAAGAAAGAATGAGAATGTGATGAAAGCGCTAAGTGGTCGTATTTATGCGAAATTGATTAGTAATCAGGACGGGCAAATTAGCTAAGGGTATAATTTTCATGTCCATCGGAGCAAGTTGTAAAATTAGGGTTTTGACTATATAAGGGGTCCAAGTGTCATTTTCAATTCATTTTAACCTCTCCAAGTTTGAAATTTGAAAAGCCTTCTGCAAAGAAAAATGGTCATTTCGATCCAGGAGCATCGATTCGAGTGCCAGAGACATCATAATCTACCGCAGAACTACGAGCCAGCGGTAAGTGGCTAATTTTAAGCCTTTGCATTTCATCAATTTTGAATTTTGGTTGAATTTTTTGCTTTTTCATTTCGTTCAAAACTAGTCATTGTCGTTTTGTCGTGCGAGACAATACTGTCTCTCGTACGATAAATTGTCCTTTTGTGGTTTGTCGTATTTTGCCATATGTTTTGTCATCTGGGGTCATCCCACGTATCGTACGATAGTTTGCTTGAAAGACCATTTTATCGTGCAAATGCATGTGTTTTATCGTATGGGAGTCTTTTATCGTGCTACATGAATTCCTAACTCGTACAAGTTTCTGCTTACTCTGTGAAATGTCGTATAAAAAACAGTGAGCATTTTTAAGGGTCAAAACATGAAATTTTTATTTAGCATTTGGTGTATTTGGATTTGCGTGATGTTTAACATGTCGTATAGCATAATGTGAATGACTTGTTGATGCTTTGTTGTTTGATTCTTGTCGGTTCGACTACCACATATCCTGTTTTGGTGTGTCTATCCTCCTATAATGAGGCTAGTCCATGAGTTGTCAGATATAGATAGAGCACATATTGATTTGTGCGGCTTTACCCACCTTTTACAGATGCTGGATAGCCATGTGAATCATGGGATGCTTACTGCACTTGTTGAGCAGTTCCATTCAGAGCATAACACCTTTCATATACCAATGGGAGAGATGACCATTACTCCAGAGGATGTTTATAGGATTTTGAGGATTCCATTTGCTGGGGATAAGGTTGACTATGATTCTGCTCAACGTCCTGGTATCTTAGCCTTGAGACGCATTTTTCATGATGAGGACATCCTTGAGTGGGCTATCAGTTGGGATGATATGATGGCTAGGTACAGTGAGCAGTTTCTGTTGGCATGTGTATTGGTAGGATTCATTGGTTGTTTCATTATGCCAGAGAGGGGACAACAGGGCTTCTTATGTGGCTGGGCCAGGATGCTGGAGAGACTACTGATTCATTATGAGAGATCAGGGTGGGCATTGTGTTTGTTAGCCCACATGTATCGTGAGATGCATGAGATTGCATATAGGTATGGGAAGAGCATGGCAGCAGGAGTGTTGGTTCTGCAGATTTGGGCCTGGGAGCATATCCTAGTTTGTAGACCTATTATGGATGATGCTAGAGATCCACACCAGCCGATTATTTATATATATTCTGGATACATTACTCAGCCCCATCTGGGCAAGATAGAGTATTGGCGATGACAAATTGATGATCTGATCATTGTTGTATGGAGATCATATAAGGGTATAGAGTTGTGGGACGACTGGAGAGCTCAACGGAGAGATATGTTCATGACCTGTCCTCTTATCGGCAGATCTGTGACGGTTATTGAGTGATTTGTTGTATCTCGGGTTATGAGGCAGTATGGTAGGCCTCAGGGGATTTCACAGGAGTTCACCGCCTACACCCATTATGGGGAGGAGGAGAGACGAGGATGGGCCCCTAGTTTGTCATACGCGTTGAGCATGCAAGCGCTTGCCGGATTGCAGCGAATTCAATGGGACTATCTGGAGGATATTGCAGATGCGAGGGTATTGCCCCTTTATAGGGATTGGTTTCAAAGTTATCCCTTTCCTAGATTTACAGATCCAGCTGAGCATGTGCCTCTCATAGAGGAGGTTGAGGATGAGGACCCTGTACATGCATAGGTACAGGGATAGGCACAGGGTTGGAGAACGACAGGTCCTAGGCAGGTAGGTGGTGATCCTGGTGCTAGAAGCAATAGAGTACCAGCTGGGGTGAGACAACAGCAGGTCAATTACTTTTCCCTAAACTTTACAATATAAATCAAATTTCAACTCCAAAAGGGGGAGACAACAAGCAAGTAAATTTAATTGGTATTTCAACTCTTTTCTTTAATTGAATTGTGGCTAGATCTATTGAATTTACCCCCCTTTTAATATATTAGTTTGTTTCATTAGATTAGTGGTTTTATTATCTTAATTGATGAAACCCTTATTTTACCACCATACATTTTGGTGAACTTGATTTGATTCATGTTTATTACTAATTAATTATGTCAGATATAATTTGTATGCACTTAAACATACATATTTGCACTCATAGATCATATATTCAATTGGATTACATAAATTTAGAGGTTAAATCATAAAAATCCTAAATTATTCTTTTAAAATTGACTGGTGGGTTGCATAATTTTTCAATTATGTTTTTAGATTTGATTGTTATGACATGTTATATTCAAATTTAGATGCATCTAGTGTTCAATATTATAATTCACATTGTTTAATTCATTGGTTAATCAATCATTTCACAAAGAAATTGCATTGTTAACCATAGTTTATATTTCAAATCTTTGCATCCAAAATATCCCTCTTTGTGCATGAGTTTTGTTACCCTTGGTTCCACATATAATATTCTAGTGAGAAGAAGTTATAGACTTAGGGCTTCCCAAGGTTTAAACACTAAGGATATAGAGCCTTAGTTGACTAACTTATTCCTTGTGAATGTTGGTGCTTCCTCTAATCCAACAAATGACATACCTAATATCATATATCCCCATTCACTTCATACTTCTCATGATAGGGATCAATCACTAACAAGGGTTACTATTGACCAATTGGATAACATTGATAATGAATTTGAAAATCTTCAACAATGGATGGCTCGATAATACCTAGATAGTGAGGAAATCCCCTTGATTGAAGCATTGAAGAGAATGGTTCAAAGTGACAAGTTAGGTGTGGATGTGTTGCATGGCCTTGCCCATATTGTTGATACCAATATTATGCCAATCAAAATTTTTACCAAAGTCCTTGGTTACTCTCAATCCACTAGTCAAGATAACCATTCCTTTCCTACACCTACATCCTTTCCTAATGTGCCTACATTTACATCTCCTATCATGACTACTCCCACACTAAATAATAATCCCACACATGTTAGTTTTGGGGGAAATCCTATTAATCAATATTTTTACATACCTCCTTCTACGAGTCTTCCATTTGTTTCACAACCATCTCCCATACCAACATACCATAATGTTCCCCCTCCTTATTCTCAACCTTCACTTACAACAATTTATTACTCCTCCATCACAATCCAATATGTCCAATTCCAATTCATCCATTGAAGCAACTATTAATAACCTAAATCAAATGGTTTCATCCTTACAACACCAATTGAATTCTTTAACTCAATCCAAATTCAATGTTCTCACATTTGATGTAGCGAGCCCACTATTTGATGAGATTGTCCATGTGGTTCCTCCTAAGCATATACAAATTCCTTGATTGGAGTTATACAATGAAAAATGTGACCCCTTGACCCATGTCAAGACTTTTCAAACCTTGTGTAGTATTTTTTCTCATGATCAAAGACTCATGACAAAATTATTTACTCAAACCTTTAGAGATAAAGCCTTGCAATGGTATTGTTTTTTTTTTATAGGTAATTGGCCGAAGCCTGAATAGCTTTTGACTGGAGCTATGAACCAGTGGGGACACAGTAGGGGGCCCCATCCCCATTACATATCTTTGAATTATTATTATTATTATTATTATGTTTGATTAGATTGACCCCAGACCTTCCCCATCCTATGGAAGGCCAAGAGTCACCGCTTAGAATTCCACTTTAGATGTCCCTATTGGGAATTGAACTTGGGTCTCCTTAATGAGAACCTAATGTTTTAGTCAATTAAGCTCAACCCCTTGGATGCCTTGCAATGGTATTGCTATTTGTCTCCTTTTTTTTTACTTGGTAAATAGAAAGGATACAACCATGTAATTTATAGTCTTCTAGCCAAAAGGCAAAACCACCCAATCCAAACTAGTTAAACAACTCAAACCACATCCCAAAAAACCCCTCTATACCCAAAACATCAAAATGCATGCTCAAAAAATTGCATACATGGTTTACATTTTTCGGATGGGAATTTTCATCTCCTGTTTATACTACCCTACTACACCCTATACAGAGGCTACATTGTTTGCAAAAGAAAGAAAAACCAAACCAATTGCAGATTTTGTTTCAATTCAAAGAAAGGGGGGAGAGTTAATTTCAAGCACCCTGTGAGCTCCCTGCTTCTGCATTTCCACTCAGCTCTCTCATCCTCTTCCTCTTGCGCAGTCTCAACTGTGATACCCCTCTAACTTTGCCAAAATAACGAGGTATTACGGTGTGATCACATATTCTTTTATTCTCTTGATTTGTTTATATTTTGAGTCTAAAGTGTTGTATCCCATAATTTATACGCATGAATCACCACTAAAATTATGAATAGTCTAAATAGAATATGTATAGTTTTCTAATCCAATAACTCTACATTTATTTCATAAAATAAAAAGTTATCTCCAATCACTCAAAATTATCATCTTTCTGCAAATTTCCTAACAAACTTTGATGTTGAATTCAATCCCAAGGTATTTGTACTTTGTTGATGATTTTAATATTATATAATAGTTCTCAAAAAGGAGTTATAATACAATAGCCATAGGTTATAACAATTTATCAAACCAAGTATACAATCAATATATGAAACTCATAAAAAATGGAGACCCCTAAAAAAGGAATTTATGTAGGGATTTGCAAACAATGATGTTTATTAATAAGCATATACATCATTAAAAAATATATTATCCTTTTTTGGCAATAATATTAGGATTTTCTTGCATGTCTGGAGAAATATACTCTAATAATCACAATCCAACCTTATGGTCAATAAAATTCCTCTTAAAAAAGTATTTAATCATTTCATACACTTGAACATTGCCAATTGATTAAGGAACCTTATCCTTATTAGCCTTGGAGCCACCTCAATAGGTAGAAGCGCCAATGATTTCATGATTTCCCTCATTAGAATCAAATTCTAGACATTATTCATCTTGTACCACATCTTTCATTTTAGATTTATTGAACATTTACTCATTATCTTGAAAAAATATTTTTGGAAATACGCAAGGGCATTTTAACTTAAGAAACAATCAAAGAAAAGGTAACTTCATAGATCATGTTGGTAAGTACCATCACTTTTCTATGTAACATCTCATTGTTTCTAGCTCTTCAAATAAACCAAAGTATTTAGTGGATAAACTTAACCAATATTTACAAATATTCTTATTTAAACCTTCAATATAACCAAATACAATATCCTCCCAAGATATATAGATAGTTCCAACCCAATCTCATAGTTACTAATAAAGAGGTTCTCAAATTTTCTAGCAAAAGGACATGTTTAAAAAATAATAATTACTGTTGGTGTAATTATTTATTCTTATAGGATATAATTACACTTTACTTAAGTTGACTTAGGATAATGCATCTCATCGTGGTTTGGATATGAGACACTTAGAGAAGTGTGCACATAGGAATGATGCTTGTAGGAGAAATTCCACCTTTTGTAGTCTTATCTTTCTATTAAATTCCACATTCAGTGGGTGATCCACCTCTCGTGAAATATTATATTATTTCTCCTACCCACACCTACTTTTTTTTTACCTACCCTTGTTTCTCATTGAGCCACATGTCATGATTGTGTGCTCACATATCCATTTGGCCTTGCCTATATAAGAAGGCCCATATTCATTGTATTGGTGAATCTAGTTGATCACTTTTGCATAATGATGAGAATACAGTTTGTTCTTGTCAAACTATTGTCTCTCTTTTGTGTGCTTTTCATTGTAACCTTGATCTTGGCAAAATCTCACGTGCTATTAGAGCCATTGGGGCTTCATTGATTGGTTTTGGGAGACATCTTGGAAGACTTCTAATTTCGGATCTGAGGTACTTCAAATTTTGGAGGCATCCTAGAGCGTTTTCCGTCCTCACCATTGTCTCCAGGAGGTCGTTTCCATAAAAATCGAGTATAAACTCGTCCATATTTGGCGAAAGTTGAATTTTGGGTGTTGGAGGAATTTTTTTACCCAATTCAAGTAGTACGGTATGATTTTATTAAAAAAAAAAAAAATTTTAATCTGCGGATATTTTAATTTAATGATATTAATCGCAGTTTTTTTAAAAAATTTGGGCATTGTTAAAAAAGGAGAAAGGCGATTTTATTTTTTAGAAATATTTTTGGGTTTTGGGGGAGTTAATTCACCCCACCCCTGGCCCACATCGTACTAGCTGCAAATTTAGTATTGGGGTCATACCCTACACAGTTCACAGGGTCGTATCGCCTGCTATCACTTGTGTACCCTCCTTCCCGTTGTCGCCCTTCCTTCGGGTTCCACCACTCCCAGTCGTCGTACAAATCCGATCGCCACACAGGCTCCACCCGTCGTGCTGCTGACCTCCCGCAGTGCTGTCGGCCCTAGCCACCACTACCGGCCCCAGCTGACCTCCGGCAGCTCCCGCCGGTGCCCACTGCTCCATGCTGCCGACCCCACCGAATCTTTCTCCCTCCGACGAGACCCACATCCGCCGCGTGGTAGGTGGCCACTAGCTCGTGGGCTACACACCTTTGCGCACTCGTCATCGCCACCATACAGTATGGTCTATCTAGTCAGTGTGCCACATCATTGTTCGTACACTACCACGTCAACTTTTCGTATAGTTAGCAGGGAGGTGCGATGACCATTTTTTATGGGTATATGGCCATCAAATTTAACACAGTGAATTTTTTATGTCAGCCTGCATCATAACCTTTTAGAATATTTTTGTTGAGCAATTTGATTTTTTGGGTCAACTTTGGAGGCCCATAACTTGCTCAATTTTGCACCTTTTTTGGTGCAATTTTTTTTTTATTTGGGCTAATTTTTCGTGCTCTCCACAATGGTGTGGTTGTTTTCTGATTTTGGTGAACAGGTTTTTTAGAATTTTTAGATTCTCTCAGCTATACCTATCCAATCCTCAATTTTGCAACTTCAAAGGCTTCGTTTGGGCTCATACGACCTCCTTTTCAGGTTTCATTTTTTTTGAAAGTGCATATTTTTTTGTCTACTTTCATAATCTATCATCACTTTGCTGAGATTTTGAGTGGATATTGTACTTTCAAAAATTAGTCATTTGTGGCTTACTTGGTACTTGTAAATTGCTTGGATCTTAGTGTAGATCTCTTGCATTATTAGTTTGAGTCTCCTTTGGCCTCTTTGAGGCAGTTGTAAAGTTAAAATTGGAAGTCCACTTTGCCATTTTTTGCAAGTGGCCCATTGTACACGCACTAAGTATAAAGTGTCAAATCATTATTTATTTATTTTTTTTTTTGGGGGGGGTTCTTTGATTGAGTGAATTTGGGGGGGTGTCTTGTGTGATTGTGCCTCTCTTTCCTTGTGCTCTTTCATATTTTTTGCTATGAGTCCTCATAAATTTCCACCTTTAACTCCACATAACTATGTATCTTGGAAAATAAAAGTATGGAGCAAACTAATGGATAAAGGACTCACGCAATTCATAGATGGAACAATAGCAGCACCAACAAATCCTAAGGCTGATCCTAATGCTCAATTATAATGGCTCACTAAAAATTGCATGGCTCTTGGAAATTTGCATAAGTATGTATCAGATGACCTCATTTTTCACATTGAGAAGTGTTCTACAATCAAAGAGGCTTGGGATATCTTTCATAAATTGTATGGTCAAGTTGATGAAATCAGAGGCTACAAGATTGACAATGAGCTAACCAACTTGGATCCCAAGAGTTTTGATACAACCCAAGATTATGTCACCAAAGTAAATGACCTAAGAGAAAATCTTAAGGATTGTGGAATTGACAAAAAAGATGCTCAATTGATATTCAACTTGTTGGACAAGCTTTCACCCAAATATGCAGCATTTGTTTCTAGCTTCCAAATCCATCGCTTGACAGTGGGGAGTTTTGACACTATGCCTTCATTTGGTGCTTTCACAGAAATGTTGATGTTGGAACAATCTAAGTAGTTGAACATGGGGATTCTCAAGTCTTCAAAGTCCAAGGCTTTAGTGGCTAATCAAGGGAGTCAAGCCAAAGATTCCAATAAGAAGAAGAAGCAATCTAAGTCAAAGCCACAACAAGAAAAAGGACAATCATCCTCTCCATCACAAGGTGATTTTTCATCCTCTTCCAAGAAGGGGAATCCACTTAAGAAGGAAAAACCAACTTGTGCTTATTGCAAGAAGTATGGTCATGATGAGCATCGATGCCACACCAAGAAAGTTGATGAGTTGACAAATCTCTTTAAGAAGAACAACATCAAATTGCTATCTGCCTACAACAAGAAGGAATCATCTCCTTCCACTTCCTCACGGTCTAAGGGAAAAAGGCAAGCATTTGTGGCTACAACAGGTTCTTCACAGCAGTAGGTACTTGACTCGAGTGCCTTTTATCACATGGGTTCTGTAAAGGAGCAGTTTTCTTCATTGGAGCCATCAAAGGTACCTCACATTTACATAGGTGATGATACACAAGTTGAGGTTGAAGGGAAAGGTTTGGTTGCCATGGATGATGGAACATTTGAGAATGTTCTTTATGTTCCTAACTTGTCTACCGATCTTCTCTCTATCTACCAAATCACTCACTATGGGAATGGGAAAAAGGTTGAGTTTACACCTGATTCAGTTGTGGTAAAAGAACTTGATAATGATGCCTTGGTAGCAGTGGGACAAGTCAATGACAAATCAAGACTTTATTCATTCTCCCACTTTGTGCAAAGTTCTCCTTCTAGGGCCTTGCTTACTCATTCAAATTCAGAAAGTAAGCTATGGCATGAGTGGTTTGGTCACCTCAACTACTGCTATCTTCAGTAGCTTAGCACTAAAGACATGGTCATGGGTCTACCTTGAATCAATTTTTCAGAGGGTGTATGTTCAGGATATTCCACGGGAAAGCATCCCGAGGAGAAGTTTGATAAGGGGAAAGCTTGGAGAGCTTTGGAAGTTCTTCAACTTGTTCACAACAATGTAGAAGGTCCATTTCCATCACCTTCATTTAGTAGGGCCCGTCGTGTCCTCACTTTCATTGATGATTACTCCCGCTTCACTTGGGTCTATTTTCTTGTTCATAAGAGTGAAGTGTTTGACACATTTCTAGACTTCAACGCTCATGTGGAGAAGCAATCAAGGAAAGTGGTTAAGATCCTTCACACGGATGATGGAAGGGAATATGTGAACAAAAGACTTGAATATTTTTGTACATTTGAGGGGATTGATCTTCAGCATTCAGTTGCTTACACTCCATAGCAGAATAGAGTTGTAGAACGTAAGAATAGAACTCTCAAGGAAATGGATAGTTGTATGATACATGCACGTTCTCTTGATCCTGCCTTTTGGGCAAAGATCAGTTGTGCTACACACATCCAAAATTGGGTTCCTCACAAATCTTTGACGAGTATTACTCCTTTTGAGGCTTGGGCTGGTAGGAAACCAATTGTGAGACATTTCAGAGTCTTTGGGTGTCTAGCATGGGCTCACATTCCTCCGCAGAAACGCAAGGCATTGGAACCTCAGAGTAGGCCTTGTATTTTTGTTGGATATCCCGAGGGTGTTAAGGCATATCGATTGATGGACACATGAGGTGTTTATTGAGAGGAGTGTTCATTTTGAGGAAATCTCTCCTATCTTAGCCTCACTTCCTCCTCTACCTTCCTCCATTGTGGATAGTGATGAGAGTGATTCAGATGATGAGACTCCTTCAACTCTGACTCGCAGGGTTACACCTCCACAGGGTCCACTAGCAGTTGAGAAGCCTTGTCCTCCACCTCCACCTAGACCTTGTTGGGCTCGACAGACACTTGAGTTGATGAGTTCTCTTTTTGGGGATCCTTCAGATACACAGAGGACTCGATCACAACATCAGGACCTTCCACATGCATTCATTGCTACCACTTTCTATCCACATACATTTCAAGAAGCATCAGGGGTTCCTGAGTGGGACCAAGCTATGGAGGAAGAGTATAGTTCCTTGATGAGGAACAACACTTGGGAGTTATTCCCTCTCCCTAAGGGGAGAAAGATGGTTCGATGTAAGTG
This sequence comes from Cryptomeria japonica, assembly GCF_030272615.1. Lineage (NCBI taxonomy): Eukaryota > Viridiplantae > Streptophyta > Pinopsida > Cupressales > Cupressaceae > Cryptomeria > Cryptomeria japonica. The sequence goes on along the minus strand of NC_081405.1, from coordinate 348,638,781 downwards.
GATCTATTGGACCAAGTTTATAGCGGATGGTAGTGTGGATAAGTATAAGGCTCGACTTGTTGCGAAAGGTTTCTCACAGGTTCCAGGTGTTGACTATACTGAGACCTTTGCGCTCGTAGCCAAGATGAAATCCATTCACTTGACACTTGCTATTGTTGTAGCTCATGGTTGGGTTGTCCATTAGATGGATGTGAAGAGTGTCTTTCTTCATGGGGATCTTGATGAGGAGATATATATGGAGCAACCATAGGGTTTCATCTAGGATTCTTCATTGGTTTGCCGACTGAGGAAATCTCTTTATGGCCTTAAGCAGGCCCCTAGGGCTTGGTATGCCAAGATGGTTTGCATAGGTTTGCTTGCATTTGCATATTGTACATGGGTACCTATCATGGCCTAGTATCCAAGACCCATCATGCATTGTTGACTTGAGTCTTCATTTCCCTAAGTTGCACTTAAGGGAGGTGTTGGTGTAATTATTTATTCTTATAGGATATAATTACAGTTTACTTAAGTTGACTTAGGATAATGCATCTCATCATAGTTTGGATATGAGATACTTAGGGAAGTGTGCACATAGAGATGATGCTTGTAGGAGAAATTCTACCTTTTGTGGTCTTATCTTGTTGTTACATTCCACATTCGGTGGGTGATCCACCTCTTGTGGAATATTATATCATTTCTCCTACCTACCCCTACTTTTCTTACCTACCCTTGTTTCTCATTGATCCACATGTCATGATTGTTTTCTCACATATCCATTTGTCCTTGCCTATATGAGCAGGCCCATATTCATTGTATTGGTGAATCCAGTTGATCACTTTTGCATATTGATGAGAATACAGTTTGTTCTTGTCAAACTATTGTCTCTCTTTTGTGTGCTTTTCATCATGCCCTTGATCTTGGAAAAATCTCACAATTACCTTAAATTCAATAACATTACATGTGGTATAAGAAATAGGAAAGTAACCTTTAGGTCCCCAAAATAACCTACAACAATCTCTTGAAGTTGATAGATTTTACTCCACTCACATATACTAAAGTTTACCCACATCTAATGTTAAGCTATCTAAAAATATCCAACATCCTGATAAAAATATCATAAATAATATATCCAAGGTACTAATCAAACTATCAAATATTAAACTAGTAGCTTTATTAAGTATATTATCATTAGACCAATAACTTGTATCCAAATTTTCAATGTTAAATCTTATCTAAGGGTTGAAAGGTATGCTTCCAACAAACTTAGTAAGAATGGAGAAGGTTCTTTTATAAGAGTAAAAAATATGACATATTTCATTTAACTCAAACCAAGATAACAACTAAGTATTCTTGAGAAAACTATTGCATTAATTTTGAGGGTTCATTCTTGTATTGTAGTGACCAGAAAATTTATTTGAACCTATATATTGTCATCTCTTTTTGAATGTAGCTCCTGACCTATTAAAATATCCTAAATGGCATCCAAGGATCTCTAGATGCTAAATGAAACACTAGAACCATTAGGTTTGACTATAAAATTCACAAACAAGATGTCAGATGAGCATAATCCTTTCTATAGAGTTTTATTTTATGTTATTGAACTAATAAGAACCCTCTAAGGCTCATCTTGTTTAGAGGACTTGGTGATATATTTAGAAACTAAACCAATACCATGTAAATTTAGATTCTTCAACCTCATATAACCATTTCTTGTTACCTCTCCTATTCAATCGTGAATATATCATTATTTTGTCAGCTTTTTCTGCTTGGTAGCTCCCAAATAACTAGTAAAAGACATTTTATAGACAAAAGGATGTAAAAATATTTTGACAAATATCAATTTCCTATAGTAAAAAAGTATGTGGCCTTACCATTTATGTAAATTATTCTCTTATCTTCAATACCAACTAGTCCACATTTCTTTCAGGGAAGGATATACAACAACAAGGACCCCTAAGTATCTATCTTGTTAGGACCATTATAGGGCCAACCAATCTTGTCAAACTAGATAGGAGGGAATTCATTCCAACTAATAATCATATATTCTTTGTCAGGCATTTTAGATCTAAAGGTAGTACACCATAGTTTCAATTATTCATTTTAGAAAGTTACCCCCATCAATAACTAGAAATATAGAGGTAACATGTACATATTAAATATCAAACAAGTCCTTACCATTAGGTAATGCAAAATATTTCACTATGGGAACTAATAAGGATGCAATGCTTCTATAATAATAATAAAAATATAAGTCCAAGGGGTTGAGCTTAATTGGTTAAAATTTTAGATTTTCATTGTGGAAACCCAAGTTCAATTCCTCATAGGGACATCAAAAGTGGAATTATAAATTGCGACTCTGGTGCAGGGGCACTTAGTAATTTTTGTTGAGTTTATTTCTAGGATGTTGGAATCATGTTTTTGGTTTTGTAATAAGGCCAATAGGCCATTAAGTGTGTGCTCAAATGATTGTAAGGGCCCTAAGAGTCTTTGTTTGGCCAATGTTGGCTTGTGAGCTCTTAAGGGTGCCAAGTAGAGCACTTAATAGGATAAGTTGTTTGTGATTAGTGTAGGTTGGTTGATGTTGTTTTAAGATTTTCAAGGTCATATGAGTCATTTGAGAGTGACCAAGTTTGGGTTTGAGCAAAGTTTCTCACCTATGCAACAAATTGCAAAAGTTACTCACAACAACTTTGCAACATTTTTATACACCGACAGTTAGTTGGCTGACACAATTAGTTTTGAGCATTTGTAACTACTCCAAGGATATTATAAGGATTGGAAAGGCTGATGATAATCGGTTATTGAAAGTTGTTGAAGATCTGAAGCAAATAGACAAGTTTTGGTTTCCCATTTGTGTGTGTTCTTCCGAGTTTTTGTTGTTCTTTGCAAGTTTGTACAACCTGTACGAATTGAGAGTTCCAAAACAGGGACATGGATTAATAGTCTGGTGTCTTACCTTCATTTTGTTTGTGATTTTGAGTCTTGAAGTTTTTAGTTTGTGAATAAACTTCATTTTGTTGCAGGCGGGTCCAAGAGCCCTAAAAACAAGGGTTTTGAGAGCAAAATGGCTCCAACCTAACGTTCCATGGTGGATATCCTCTTTGAAACCTTGTGGAATTTTAACTTGAAATATATTTTATGTTTTTTTTTTTTGTTTTTTTTTTTGAGACAGGGGAAGTCAAAACAGAGATTTGCCACCATACCCTAAGCTTGGCATGTTGAGTTAGCGAGCATTAGGAATCATGGATAATAGGCCCTAATTGGGTGAATCCGGTGGGTGAAGGAGAAGTTTAATTGGATTATAATTTCATATAGAAGCACAAACCCCAAATTATCATCAATTCACTCAGGCAATCGGACTAGTGAAGGATTTTTCAACAATCCCTATTTTTAAGGCCTAGGAAGGGGCAATTAGGCCTAATTCAATCGGTAAGGGTTAGATATGTTAGTGACAGAACCCACCTTCGGTTTTGAAATATTGTATGTAAACCCCAAAAGGGTGTCTATAATGTAAAATATTTCATAGGGTTGTGAAGGAATTTTAACCGGTAAATGCAGAATACCCCGCTGATAGGGCTACTAGAATTAGGTCTCCCGTTAGGCCTAAATGTGTAGTTTGTTTGTAAAACACCAAACCGGTAAGTGTAAAAGCTATTGAGTAAGGAATAGGGTTGGGAATACTTCCAAAACCATCCTTTCTAATGTGTGTAGTGTGGGGAATGAAGATCTTGTGGTAGAGGGGTTGAACTCTCAGGTTGAGTGTGAAAGGGAGTGGAAAAAACAAGGTCTCCTAGCCAATAAAATGGAACTCACAAAACAACAAGTGATTATCCTAGCCTAAGGACCTTGGGAAGGTCAGAGAGGGTAATTCTTGCAGACCTTTGGAGGGTGTGAGGTGTAGAATCATTGGATGGTTCTTGTGTAGCTTGGAGGAGATACCTAGACAAGGTAGCACAAACCGGTGAGAGACAATACACTCTACATCAGAATCTCGGTCTTCCATAGTTGGCTTCTAACATGGAGGTGGTTTCTGAATGAAATTAGATTCCTAAGTAGTGACTATTGGTCTTCAATAGGTGATTTCTAATGTGTTTTCTCTTAAGGAGCTTGTATTGATCTCATGTTGATGCTTGAAAGAGCAAGATATTTATAATCAATATTCCATTCAAAAATAACAAAAAGAGAACATGGGTTAAATGACACTCTTATCTAATCAAGATCTCTACAATTTCAAAGCAGGAGAAATTTTTCCATTGATATATCTACCTTAGCATAAACATTTTTAAAGAGTGTTGATCCATTCATAAATAATTTATTTAAATCTAATAACTTCCATTAAAATAAAAATAAAAGGTCATTCAATTCTATCATAGGACTTCTCAAAGTCCAAAAATCTTGATGATGCAATTAGGTTCACTAGATTGTTTAGCCCAATCAAGGCCTTAACCAACTATTTACTAGATTTTCTTAAATATCCATGTCTCTTTAACAAAGTCAAACTGGGACCATGGGACAATATTTGGAAGGATTCTCCTCACCCAAGAAGAAAATAATTTTGCCAAAATTTTGTATGAGACATTAAGTAATTTGATAGGTTTCCAGATTATTGACCAAGGACCTATTCCCATCCTTAGGCAAATGTTTCATCACCTCCTTATTGATATCCTCATCCAAAAATCCACCATGAAAAACTTAATTTAAACACCTAATAGATCTTTGGCAATCCAATCCAAGTTATTCTTATAATATTATATATGGAAGCCATCCCACCTAAGAGATATAGATGTCATTTTTTAGGGAACCAATAATCTTTAGGATTTCATCCTCGTTAATCTCTTTTTCCAACTCCTCAACTTCAATATTATTTAATTTCTTGGGGATATTCTTTTATAGAGGTTCCTATTTTCCTTAGTTTTTATATTTATCCTTTCTAAATTTAATAATAATTTATAAAAGGAATAGATCTCATGTTAGAAAGTATATCATGGCCTTAAAATAATTGACCATTAATAAGTAACGACACAATCTTTTTCCTATAAAACTTGAGTTTTGAGCTAAGTAAAGAAGCATATGATACTCGTCATCAAGAACATGGAATAGATCAAGGATATAATCTTAAGTTTCTTGCGAGTTATATTTATGCCCAATATTAATTATAAGAGGAAGGTCAAGGGTTTACATGGTAATTTATTGAAGGTTGTGACAAGATATAAAGTTAAAATAAATAATTATACACATACACAAATGCATCATATATCATAACACCTTAGACATTGATTATATTAACATGTGGTCTATCATATTATCTTATTTCAACATACATACATCCCTGATACTATATTCATTATACATCAATCTTCCTTCATATATTTTGCATTCACCTATATCATATATTACTTTGATTCCCACATATATTTCTTGTATCTCCTAGTGCTACTTATATCTAAGTATGATTATACAAAGGATCATGTCTCTTGTATTTGATTTGTCATTTGGACAATTCGGTAGTTGATTGAGTATATTGTGTTTCTTTTGAATTGGATTTATCTTACTCTATAGTTGGTTTTATCTCACAAACATACTATTTTCCCCACTTTTAATTTAATTAGATTTCACTCTAATTCTTAAACCTTTATTGGTGTAATTTTACTAGTGTATCCAATAATATCTCATATTATTAGCAAGAATTTATGCATTCATATCACTAGGATTAGATCTTGTAATTTTCCCCAACAAATATCATTTCTTCTTCCAATTCCTAGTCCCATTCCTTTTAAAGATTTCCTTTGTTTTCTTTATAGGTTTGAAGAAATTTTTCTAGACAAAGCTACACTTATTTCACTTAAAAACGGTCTATACATTTGATTCTTGGGCACGAATATGAGCTCTTGTCAATTTAGTATCATAAACACAATCATTATCCTTCAATGTGAAATTCTTTGACTTAAAAAGAGCAACCTCATTATTATAGCTAAAACAATTCTTTCTTTTAAATAAAATTTTAGTTCTATAAGATTATTATCAAAAGGAGTGTAGGTTTTATCAAAATAATATTATTATTACTAGGAGCTTTAAAGATGCAACTTTTTATATTTGCATTACATATCTCTATTTTATCTAGTAAACCCTTTTTGGCCCACTCTACTAGTTACACAAATTATATCAAATACTTCTACTTTGCCCCTTATAGATTTCAAAAAGGTCTTTAAGAATCAAATTCACTTCATTTTAGCCCAAAATAACATATCATTATTCTTTCATGCAATTTTTTTTTTGCTAAGTAAATAACTGCTTATGGGGCAACACCTTGTATACTATATAAAAAAAATTGCATTGCTAGATATGGTAGAATATTCCCTGTCGACCAATTTAGTAGACACACACAAAGATCTAACCCCAACCACTATTGAAGACAAAATGTGGCACCCTCACCCTCAAAATGGCATCCACAAGAGACTAGAGTATACCATATATTCCAGATAGAGACAATTACTAGTATATGAAAAAATGTTGCCTATAATTTTAGGCATTGCATACAACATTGTTATACTACCACTATTTTACACTTCTTTTTCTTGGCCTCTTTCATGGCTCAAATTGAGCACTTGGCTTTATAGTGTTCATGACCTACAACATCATTCTCCAGACCATTTATCTATCCACATCCCCTCCAGGCAACGCCTCTTTAATGATCATGCCTCTACCATCCTCCTCATCCTCTCTATCTATCTCATTAGCCCTTATATACTCCTTTATCCAATCCCCTCCTTCATTCATGGTGATTCCCAGCAACTTCTTCAAAAAGACTATAGTTTTTATGACAATTAGCCTACGATTTTCAAAGGCCTTTGGCTCAAAAGTGGAAAGGATTGATAGCTTGGGTACCTCTTTCCTTTGACATCTTACTAGAAAGTAGTCTTGCAGGAGTGGAACCTTCAAATTTTCATCCACATTGGCCAAAATTTTCTCTAGTTCCCCAAGGAAAGAGTCTTGAAATAGTTTTCGACATAAAATATTGGCTCCATCCTTAAACTCCCTCACACTTAGCACCATTGCCAAAAATATGGCCAAGACATCAGTGTTGACACAATGTTTGTGGTAAGAGTTGAGAAAACCCTCCCCTAGAATTGCCTTCACCACATGTATGATCAACTCATGCAAGTAGTTTAGAATAGCCTCAAGCCTTTTGTCTGTCACCTCCCCCAAGAATGACATTTGTCTTTTTTTTGAGACAATTCTAATGAGTGTGTCCATTCTTAGGTCACAACACTTAACAAATTAAAGTTGGAAATTTGAGTCACCAAAGGCCATCGTAGAGGATAAATAGTCGGGGATAAATTTGTCTGTTGTATATTGCACAACCTACCACCACTTGATGGCATCATATCATCTATGCCAAAAATTAATTGAAATCTTTAGAAATCTATTCTAGATCGTCGAAGAAGTATTTTCAAGGTGAGAGACTTCAGTGGTTTGAGTTTTTGTCCTTTCCTAGTTGGCCCATCATCCCACAACTTTGTCGAAGATAAAAATATTTCCACAAGCTCACAATTAACTCCCAAATATGAGTTGTCAATAACTTGGTTCTATTTTTTTGGTCATAATTATTGTATCATCCTATTAATTCTCATCGAAAGTTTTGCTTTCTTCACCTTCTCCACAAGTGGTTTTTATATGTGCTTTTTGGTCTTATTGCATATTTGGTAGTGATTATACAATCATTATCCTCCCTCATGTGATACACCCCATACCACCTCAAAATGGGCCATGTTACTAATTCCTTTCATTCGTAGCCAATTTTGTCAGTCGATCAACCATGTCATTGCCTTATCTATAACATGCATCATCTTGAACTCCTCAAATCTTCCAATTAATTCTTTTATGGGTCTTAGCCAATGAGCAAGATTCAAATTGGGAGTTTGGTTTTTCCTTATGGCATTGGTTGCTATAAGTGAGTCACCTTCTAGGTGTATGTGACTAACCTTCAACTCTAAACCCATATGCAGTCCCATCAATGCTGCCCTAAATTCTCTAGTATTATTAATGGACTCTCTTATATATACTGATTTCTCTGCTAGTATTTTCCCAATCTGATCTCATGCCACACAACCTATCCTTCTCGGTCCTAGATTTCCTTTGGAGGCATTCCTAACTTTGATTTTAATCCGCCCATTTTCTGGTGTTGTCTAGTGTATTCCCAATCTTGGGTTATCAAGAAGATTAGCCTTCCCAACCCCATTAACATGGGATTCTTTTGCATAAATTTATTACCAACCTATTTATCATATTCATTTTCAATCAAATTATAACCACCATCGATAATAAAAATATTGTTAGGTAAGCTGTCAGAAATCTAGTTCCAAAGTTTATCTCTCTCTCCATGAACATTAGAAGCATGAATGGATTAGGTATAAAGCTTAAACTCTTGTATTATCATTATGAACCAACAAAATCTATTTAATGGAGAAACAACAAAAGGAGCCTATTTGTCGGCAAACAATATCATTAAGCCCTCCTTACCATTTTTATGTTTAGTATAAATTTTGGTAGAATTATTATAGATAAAATTAAAAGTACAATAAAGAAAAAAAGCCTACAAATTTATCTAATTTAATAGCATACAATGGATTTTACCAATAAATTAATAATGGGAGGAAATTAAAGTCCTTTATATAATCTTCTAGAACAATGAGTCATTTTCCTATCCTTAAAGTTCTTTTATATTTTCCTACCTTAGTTTGTTGCTCAACAAAATTTCTTTTCTTGATTTTTTCACCTTTTCCTTCTCCTAAAAAATCCCTTTCTTCTCCTAAACAAAATCCTTTTCTAGAAAGATCTATCTAATTAATCCCACCCTCTACCAAATTATTAGAGCCCAAATCCTCGATAAACTTAAGTTTTTCCTTTTCAACTTTTAGCATTTTTTCCCTTCTCCATTTTTTATAACATCAAAGATTTTCTAATGCTCAAATTTGTTAGCCATTCAATAGCTATCTCAAATCAACTTCACTCTACTTAGGAGGATTTACCTTAAACCCATACATTAAATATTAGGATTAATGAGAATCCCAACATACAAACATACACCAAAAATAATCAAACACTCAATAGATTAAATATTGTAAGCAAGACAAGAAAAACTCAACCAAAGACATGAAATAGTCATTTAATAGACACACAAACATGTGTTTTTCAAGAATTAAATTTTTTAATAGAAGTTATTTTAACAACATTGAAATACAAATGCTCAATTAATAAAACTAGGATGTTATTCAAATATGATGATGGAGAAAATCTATAGAGGCAATAATGAAGGATGACTTTTTGTCTTGCTCAATTAGCACCAAGACTCTCCATGACCTCTTCTCTTTTTTTGAGCTATATTTGACCTCTCAACCACCACCGCCTTGTTACTTCTTCTATAAGAATCCCTTCAAAATAAAAGTTAAATTGTTTTTTCTCTTTTTGTTAGAGAAGCCCTCGACCTTTTTAGGATGAAGGTGCCATCTACCTTGAAATAATATGACATGGTTACAACACCATTGAAAAACAATATTTATTCTCATTATTAATTATAATATATTCCCACGGTAAAGGTGGGTTGTGAATATAATTATTTAATACTATTTTCCTCGCACTTGGACACCTAGAATGAGATAAAATGACTTAGGAAGTGGAAAAATGAGTTACTATTGGACTTATTCAAGTGGGGGCTTGGAAGCTTGACAAAATGTGTCTCTTGTTATTCTACCATTTGTTACATTTAATGTAATGTTTATCTTACAAGATTGAGCACCCAAGTTGGAGGTAAAGTATTGGAGCCAAAACCAATGTCCCTTCAAATTTGATGGAGGTAATCCAAGGGTTGTGGCCGTAGAGAATGAAAAGCCTTCTTTGTACAACTTTATTGGTGGTTTTGGAGATCTTGTCAATATATATATTCAACTTGTGCATGTAGAATTTATGAAATGAATTATAGTTGAATATATATTTTATCTATAGGAGAAAGGATAGGTGGGAAGCATAAGGAGATTGTTCATAGGTACATAAGTGTTTCTATGTTGGAAGAAAAGAGGATAATGGGAGTGAAAGTATTATAATCATATTATTCTTGATAATGCATACTTGACCTCTCTTTTTGGTACAATTTTTTCTAACAAGGGTTACTTCGGGTAAATCTTGTGTTATGTGGTATTCTTATGTTTCTAATTTGTGCATCATTGATGCTATCTTACGATGATGTTATTCTTTATTTATTTCTATTGTAAGTTCACATAAGATATGGTTATTAAGCATGATGTATAGGCTAGATTTTTGGCATCATTGAGAAGAAGGATCCAAGCATAGTTTTCCACATAAGGTAACTTGGTTTTTAAATTTGCATATATAAGTTTCAAATTTTCATATTTTATTTGTTCAAGTCTTGTATCTCTTCCTTTGATTGGTTTATTTAATATAGATTGATCTTCAAAAGCTTTGGTATTAAAAATGTTTATTTTCCAACATTAGAGTTTAAGGTTTAATTGGTTCTAGGTATTCCTCATTTTTTGGTGGCAAGCTTGTGGGAATCTATAATAAGGAATTAAAGTTTGTTGGAAGGCTTTTGGGACTGCAATGAATGTTCAATGAGTTAACTTTGTTATACAAATCAATGATATTGGAAACCATACAATTTTTAAATGTGATCTATGTTGGGCATTGGAAGCTCATGATTATGGATCATCATGAAGTTGGTTATGGTTTGGTAACCTAAAACTCTTGTTTGATAATATGTTTGTATCCTCTTATTTGGTGATTTTGTTCCTTTACCTTGTGGTCATGTGCAGTGACAAGGTGTTCATGTTGGATGGGTATTGATATCCTGGTTACATGGAGAAATATAGGCTATTTGGACTACAATTTAGAGTGCTTATATGTTGGGTTCATGGTTTTAGCCCATGGTTACATGAAAGCAATGGAAGACAAGTCACTAACCTCTTTATGAGTTGTGGAGTTGATATGTTTCAAGCTCTAGGACAACTTGATTTTCTTGTTGCATTACAGTTTCTCTTATTTTCAATAGTTGGTTTGTAGATTTGTGTTTATTCCGTTATTGAGATGACATATTTAATGTGAATGTCAGGATGTTTAAGTGGATTTCATATTTTCAGAGATGGTTTTAGATGTTAACTAAAATCCATGGTATGTATATCTATAATAAGATTGTATTTAGAGTGTTATGGATGAAGACAATTATATGTAGAATGACTACTTGGAAGGTTCTTATTGATCTATGGTTACTCCTATGTGTATTTGTTTGGAAAATTAGGTCTAGCATTGATTCTGGTGTTTGAGTCTTGGAAATCTACATGTTATGCTTGATTATCTTTGTTATGCATGATACTAGTGTGGGATTAAATTATTTAGTTATTTGAGATTAGAGCATTGACTACGCATTTCTCCTTTTGAGATGTTAAATATCTGTTGATATTTTAAATTCTTTGATGAGGATTCAATTTAGTAAGCCTTGTTGTTAGTAACCATTATTACATTGGTATGTTGATTACAATGAAAAAAAATTCAAAGCACATGATAAATTGTTCATTTGAATCTCAGTAGTAGATTATAGTGCACGAGAAGCTCTATTCACTTTCAATGGAATTTTGGTTATGATTTTATTCATGATTCCATGCATAACTTGATATCACTTTCAGTGGGAGCTCTATGCAGTTACATATTATGTTATATCTTTTGTAGTGCCCCTCCTCGACTAAACTTTTATTTCATGCTTGATAGACATATTTAGACCTATTAGACCTATTTGCATTCTTGATGATGATGCAATGGATTGTGAATAGGTTGTGACATGTGTTTCAATTGCTTTATGATTATGTGGACTTATGCTACTTTGATGATTTATATAGATGATGGTACTGTCCTTATTGATTTCATAATTGGATAGATATGTGTGATTTGATGAACTTCATATGTATTCATGTAATGAATGTCTTACATGTCTTAATTTATTGATGGATTACATGGATCACGCATTGGATGATATTATGGATGATTTATGTTGATTTAGTATCTGATATTATTATTGATATTCTAACCCTATTTCATGGACTTAATTGATGAGATGTTGTATGATGTGCTAACCATTTATTGACTGTCTTCGTGGAGAATCAACGTCACATCACTCATTGCAAGTGAGATGTGTCGTTGCATAATTTTACCACTTGTCTGTTATATATGTATATATACATGTATCATTGTTGGTGGTTGCAGGACTTGCAGGTACCAAACATCTATTCCTCCTGGAATCCCCAGGTATGAGCTCCCCTGGCTTCACAGGTGCGAGTGTGTCCTTATCCCAATGGTAATATGTGGTTTCAGAGTTGACATGGGTTCCATTCACATACTCCAGATTTAAGTTGTCACTAGGCGCAATTGGTCATGTCAGTTGTCAGCTTGGCTCTTTCAGTTTTGTGAGTATATTAGTATTGATTGACTCTTTTGGTATGAGGATTATTCATGTGTGGCTGATTTAATTGTCACATGGTTATTTATGTGGTGTTGGATTATTTGTCTATTTGTTGAGAGATTTGATAGTTAGTATTATTTATTTTTATTTTTAATTATTTGATTTAAGTTGTTTGAGCTTTTGATTATTTGATTTATGACTTTTAAAAAAAATTATAGTATTTATTTAATTAATAATTTTGTAAGGATTATTTAATTAATTATTGATTATTGATTATAGTCTAAATATTAATTAATATTTAAGATTGGAAGTAATAAATTATTTAATGGTTGATTTATTTAATTATGTTTTCTATTGGTTAGTATTTAATTAAAAATAACTATGGTTCATAATGTATTAAATAATAATTCCTAGAGGGTTACGGTTTAAATACTAATGTTTATTTGGTTGTATGGTAATTATACCATGGGATATAAAATATATTTATCCCACCTACCTACTTATAATATATGTTAATATTTCCTACCTACCCTATTCTCCTATTGGAGGATTTTATTTTGGGAAAACCATAGGATATAATATTCCATAATGGAATTATCCTATTGGTTGGTTTTCTAGGGTTTCTTGTTTATTGTTTCCTTTTAATGGATTCCTTGTGACTGTTCATGGGTTCCATTCTTTGGATTTGGATTCTTGGTGGATTGCTTGGACTGAGTTTGGAAGAGATTTGGGTTTTGAATTGGATTGCAAAACTTGTGGGCTATCCTTCAGCTACCTACCATCATACAGGTTGCGGATTGGAGGCCATACCCTTGTTGTTTATCTTTGTTTTCATTGTTTGCAAGTGTTTAATCTGTGAATGTTTTGTGTGGGGAGTAAGGAAATAGATCATTTCATTCCCTCTATTTTTAATGGAAATGATTGGGAATTCCATGGGTTATGAGATCTTTATTTGGATGAAAGTTTGGAAGTTATCTTTTCTGTGGTTGTCGTGAATGTGTGAAATGGGATTTCTGTGTATTGAGATTTATTCTATTTATGTTGTGATTGTATTTGATTATTGTTTCTTTGGATATTTCTTTCACATTGTTAAAGATTTAAGGGAGTTTGTGTAGTTGAGAGGAGAGAGCCTTGCAAGCTTCTAGTCTGGCCTTGCTGTGAGGAAGACTCATGGGACTCATCTGCTTCTCAAAAATTTTATATTTCCCTTGTTTTTATGTGTTTTCATGTCTCAAATAAGTTTATTGTTTGTATTTAGATGTGTGTTGAGTCTATTTCATGATTTGGATTCAAGATTTGGTGTTAGATGGTTTTCTAAACTTGCTGGAGATGTTTTTCCCTCATAAAGTCTATAGAATGTTTTCAATTGGATTTCCTTGGGTGAATTTAATTATTTTGTTTTTTTTATACCCTATTAAATTTCATTTTGAGCCAATTCCAATGAGTATAAATACGTCATATTTGGCTCATTATGTTTTGAGCAGTTTTGATCCCGCACTTTAGCAATTTTCTACAAAATTTACACTATGTTTCCTATGCGCTAAAAGAACTTGCATATGTGCTAAAAGAATAACCATATGCACTAAAATATCAACCATGTGCACTAAAATATCAGTCATATGTGTCACTTCAATGAATGTATGCACCAATCTGTGTATTCTTAGGGTTTTGTCCAGTTTGAGGTCTGTTTGATGTCAGTTGGATTTTGGGCAGTACCAGAGGCTTTTTTAGGGCATTTATAATTTTTTCAGTCTTCATATGATTCATTTGCATTTTTTATATGCATTTTATGCCATTTGAGTTGTTTGCGCTTCCTCTCTTGTTGATGCGTCAAGAGAGAGAGATTGAGATTCTTGTGATTATGCATTAGCAAGTGGATAGGCCTTGCTGAGATTATTTGATGATTCATTTCAGATTTGGTGGAATTTATTATGGCCTTGATATGTTTATTTGGCCAAGAGGCTCATTGGTTTTGGTTCTCATGTCGTGACCTTTCACATGTTTCATGATTATGAGATGAGATTGTTGGTTGCATATGGATTGTTTATGATTTCAAATTTATGTATGTTCTCAGATTTAATTATGATTCTAGAGCCTCTTGTGTTGTCATGTTTGATACCATTTTAGGGGGGAGTGGGATTCCTTGTGACGATCGGGGTCATGAGAGATAGGCTTGCATGAGGTTCCTTGTAAGGATGCATGAAGTCTAGACCGTCAGGGCACATTGGGAGTTTATCATTTTATTGTAATCAAGTGAAAATTTAATAATAAACTCATGGGACAGATAGATAGTTCATTAAATAAGACAATTAATTGATTTAAGCCTCATGACTTATTCCTAGGGAAGATGTTTTAGGATAATCATGAGAAGGTTGTGAAGATGGTAAGCTAATCTCTTTTAGTCTATCATAGGTTGAGATGGATCCACAAGTCCATCAAGCTGAGAGCCTTATGTTATGTGTTATGTGGATGGCATGTGATGACACTCCACTCTTACATGTGTCCCCTTTGATGTTCTTATGACTATTCCTTGTTTATTGATAAGCCTCTGGGAGTTTCTTATTATGGTTGTTTATGTTGGTTGTATTTGCTCCATGTTGAGAGTGTTGTTGTAATCTTGTCTTTTGGTATTAAGTGTCAACCTAGATGTAGAGTGTGTTTTGGGAACTTGTTTCATCTCCTAAAATGGGGGGTGGTTCCTTTGGTTTCACATGGTTGGGTGGTTGGTGCTTTTTGCCATTGGGGTTTTCCCCTTGTTGGTGTTATTTCTTGCATGGATGTGGATTATTCATCATGATGGATTATGGATTTTAATGCAGCAGATTTATGTATTTAGAAATCATGATTCAAGATGTAAATTAACCTAGTAATGATCATAGGAGATGTAGTAGATGGATGAGCTACTCTCTCGTTATGTAATTCATGTATTTGTAATGGTGTATGTAATCTAGATGATGTCTTGGATTGAGACCTATGAATGTAATGTAATTGTGACATTTATAATTGATGTTATGTAATAATATTTGAAGGAGGAAGTGATTCATGTAGATTTCTATTCTTGTAATGGTTTCATATTGGATAGATCTTGTTCATGTTTGTATTAAGTGTTACTTGGAAAGATGTGGGAGAATGCGCCTTGTAGTAGATGCCAATGTGATAATGAAACTTAGATGGTAGAATGAACATAAGTAATGATTATGGAAGAAATAATATCATTCTTAAATGTGGTTTTCACTCATGTTAGTGCATTGAAATGATAGGTATAATTTCATATCATATCAATGGTTAATTGGTAATGGCATTAGAACCTTGCATTAAGCATATAGGATGCATTGAGGATTAAGAATCATATTAGAATGTAAGAATCTCATAAATGAAATGTATGTGTTAAAAGGAATGTATTCCGTGTTATGCATTTAGTGAAAGGTAAGAATGATGGTTGCATAATAAACTTAGGGATATGGATGGTTAAGTAATTGTAGGAATGTATGGAATTGGAGCTTAAAATGAATCTTAGCTATGGGATTGATCTTACATAGATATCATGTAGTTTAAGGAATTAAAGGATTGCCTATCATAAGTTAGCAAATCATTTAGGATCATGTAATATGAAAAGAAATATTAAGTCATTGCATATATGGAGATGAGTAAAGAATGTATCAAGAATTGTATATCATTTAGTAGAAGATTAATGCCAGGATAGAAAGCATCAATAAACATGTAGTTGAAAATCATCTTAATGGAGATAGCAAATGATTTTCATATAGGCAGGATGGAATAGTAATGGTTTTAAGATTAGGAAATGATGAATAGATGTTATTGCTTGGGCTAGAGGAAACTAAGTAATGGCGTTGAGATACCCTAGGGAGGTGGAGCAATGTGTATGTAGTTAGTAATTTTGCTTGCGTATTTGATTTAAAGATTGTAGTTTACTATTATGATTATATTAATAATAAGTTGATGGCTGATTATTCGCATTGAATAAATAATATTTAATATTACATTAGTTGTTAAACAAAACAAAAAAACAAAAAAAAGTTGTTCCATTAGATGTTAGTTAGCTTATTTTCTCTAGGGTATTTTGCTGGGCATTACATCTTCTTTGTTTCAAGATTTTGGTTGTTAGATATTTTGATATAGTGTGTAGTGAGCCATAAATGATTTTTTATTAGAAGATGGATGATCTTTTACAATGGTTGTTAGTGCCATGTGGATTTCTTGGATTACACCTTTAGGTTGCAATTAGAGTTTGACATCTTTGGTTCTATTGACAAATGATTTGCAGTTGTATCTTCTTGGTTTGGATATAGTGGTTTGAATCTTCCCTTTGAGAGCTCTTGGTGTTGAGTTATTTGATTGTGTTGCGGGCACAAAGGATCTTCAGTCATGATTCTTGGAGAGCTCGGTTACATAGTTCAGTGGGAGCTTTGGTAGTGATTTATCATTTGATAATGGATGGTTATCTTCATGTGGTTTGGAGATGGTAACATCTTGGTTCAATGCTATGGTGGAATCTTGAGTATTTAGTGAGGTGTTAATTTATGCCATGTTATTTAGAGCATATGATATTACTTTGAGAAGATATTAAATCATTGTGACATGATATGTTATTGATATTATTACTGGAACTTTGACAATGGTCATGTTGGGTCTATTTAGGTTTGAGTATTAATCATTTGCTTGGAGCTTCATGATTTTTCAAGATTGCATTTGAAGTTAATATAGATTGATTTGTGGATGTTCATGGCGACTAGAGAGACTTGGGTGAGGTTATAAGATCTCATGTTTTTTGGTACCATGTGTTGAGATGTTTACTCTTTGATGAGGACTTCAACATAAAGACCGAGGAGCCTACACCTAGTTATGGATGTGAATCCATTATGGACTTGAAGAGAATATTGTTATTTATTGCAAGGTTTAATTGCTTAGTGTAACATGCTCATGATAATATTGTTTCCCACTCTTGGTCTATTCGATAGGTGAATAATTTGAGAGGTATTTTCTACCTCGTTATCAGATGCATTCTTTATTTTATATCTTGTTTTCTCATGTGAATTAGTCTTGAATACAATAATTTTGAGTACTTGTTAAGAATAAGATGCATGGTTTTATAGAATTCCATTGTTATACTTATTGTTGGTCTTGAGCTATGGTTCTGGTTCTAAGGATTTACTTAGAGAGGTACAAGAAATGGTTTGTGGCTTTGGTCTTCGTTGTGGGAATGGTTGGTTTATTTGGTCTACCTTCAGTATGAGAGGTTTACATCTATTGCTAACTATTTCATTTGATTTGAATGTTATATGTAGATATTATTTAAGTTTGGGAATGATGAAGGAGATATTCCATAACACAACTTGGTACATGTTAGTTGGGAACAAGGATATGATTTGATTTGTAGGTTTTCTCTTTGGTCTTGTTCATATTCCTAGAAGCTTCTATGCACATGGTTGGGTGTGAAGAACTTGGGAGAGCTATGGATATTGGTGGTGAGAGAGGTATCACAACATATTTGGTTGTAGGATTTGTAGATCAATGTAAGTTTCCTTGACACTATGTAATAGAGGAATTAGCCATATCCTCTATGTGAAGTACTATGGATAGATGGTATGATTTGATCTATTTTTCATATTTGGCATTACTTGTGTAGTGGGAGTTTATGGATATATGTATAGTTATCCTCTTTTATATCTTAGATTGTTTATTACTAATGTGATGGTGAGTTTCCATGTTTCATTTGATTTGGATCTACGAGTTTTGCAGTTTGTAGTTGTGTACAGCCTATTGATTGCAACAAGATGACTTAGATGTGGACTATCTATATCCATGAAATTGTTTTAGTGTTGATGCAAACTTCTTTAGTTAGACTTATTTGTGGTCATCTGTGTATTGGTATGTTGCATTGCGATATGAGGATAATTATATAAATACTTGATAAAAAAATTGGAGTTATATGTTGATGGCTTGTAGTTTTAGCTATGTTGGTATACCCTGGTTTAAGGTATGATTAACTTTGATGAATGACTATTTACTAGAGTTGCTATTCTAGGTGGTATAAGTAAGAAAATTACTCAAATCCTTTGTTATTATTTGAATATAAAGCTTATGTGCATATAAATATTGGTGTAATTTTCAATGACAGTTAATACGGTTCACCTTGGCATGTTTCTTTTTCTTCCATATATGGCATGTGTTGGAGGATGTAAGGATATTTTTGCTCAATGGTGGTTATCATGTTTTCTTTTGCAAGAATCTTGTTACATCATGAGAGAATAGTGTATATTCAAATGGTACATGGATGACTAAAGGACACTTTTTCCTTGTTTGTGATTCCTATGGGGGTATTTACAACATATGATGTCAAGTGGGAGAATATTAGGATTAAGGTGTCATCTACTTTGTAAATCCTATAACATGGTTCTGACATCCTTGGAAAGTGTCTTAAGGCACTTAGAATTTAGTAATAATATATATTTGTAATATTTATTCTCACTATTGTTTGTAATACGTTCATAAGGGGTGATGGGTTCCACTAATAACGGTAGATGTGGATTATGAATACAATCATTCAATATTGTTTGTCCCACATTTGGAAACCTAGAATGAGATAATTAGTGACTTAGGAAGTGGAAAAATGAGCGACCTTTGAAATTATCCAAGTGGGGGCTTGGAAGAGGCAACAAGTGTCTCTTGGTATTTTGTCATTTATTACATTTAATGTAATGTTTATCTTGCAAAAATGGGCATCCAAGTTGGAGGGAAAGTATTGACGCCAAATTTTGTGTCCTTATAGCTTTTATGGAGGTAATCCAAGGGTTGTGGTCATTGAGAATGAAGAGCCTTTTTTGCACACCTTTATTAGTGGTTTTGGAGCTCTTGCCATTCTATACATTCAACTCTTTAGATGTAGAATGTATGAAATAGATCTCAGTTCAATATAGAATTTATTTGTAGGAACAAGGACAAGTGGGTGACATAATGAAGTTGTTCATAGGTACACAAGTGTTGTCATGTTGGAGGCAAAGAGGAGAATGGAAGTGAATGAATTGTAATTAGATTTATTGTTGATATGTATACTTGACCTCTCTTCTTGGTGGAGATTTTTCCCACAAGGATTTTTCCACTTAAACCCCATATTATGTGGTGTTCTTATGTTATTTATTTGTGCCTCATTACTACTATCTTATGATGATGTAATTATTTATATATTGTTGTTATAAGTTCACATAAGATGGGGTCATTAAGCATGTTATATAGAGTGATTTTTTGGCATCGTTAAGAATAAGGATCTAGGGATGGTTTTCCATATTAAGGTAACTTAATTTTCAAATTTGTATATAAATTTTAAATTTCCATGTTGTAGCTTTCCAAGTCTTGTATCTTATTCTTTGATTAATTTATTAGATAGAGATTGATCTTCATAATATTTGGTATTGAACCTGTTTATTTCCCAACATACCTTAATGTTGCCGATATTAATTTGCACACCCATAGGGTTATTAGGCATGTTATGTAGGTTGTTTTTGATATCATTAATAAGAAGGATCTAAGCATGGTTTTCCATATTAAGGTAACTTAATTTTCAGATTTGCATATAAATTTTAAATTTCCATGTTGTATTTTTTTAAGTCTTGTATCTCATTCTTTGATTAATTTATTGGATAGAGATTGATCTTCACAATATTTGGTATTGAACTTGTTTATTTTCCAACATAACTTAGTGTTTATGGAATTAATTTGCATACCCATCTCCTTGTAAAGGTGTTCAAGAGCATATAAGTGCTCTTGCAACCATTGAAGAAACCTAATAATCAAAATGAGATCATTATCATATTAATGTTGAGAAACAAGGCAAAGCAAGCTTGCAATATTAGCTTTCTTATGTGATTATAAATTTGAAAATATTAACAAATGTAAAGCTAAATCTGAAATTATGAACATGTGATTTCACCATTCAACGTAAATATAAAAACAACCATACCAAAAGAGACACCAAATTTACGTGGAGAAACCCTTTAGGGAAAGAACTCCACTAGAGAATGAGGCCAAATATATTATTATTCTTCAAAAGAGAGAACACCACAATAATATAATTCACTAAATTTCTCCAAATGATCCCAACACTACTTGGAAACAATAACCTATTGATGATTAAATAACTATGCATTGGCTCTAATTCATAGCTAAATGGGAAATGCAAAACCATTGTTGTTTTCCTAAAACAAGGGGCCAAAACCACTTGCAAAAACCCATGCCTTGGAGAATGAATAGCCAATAAAAATAATAAAATAATAAATAAATAATCAAGTGACTCCTCATGGGCACAAAATCCAAAGCCACTTAGTCTTTACACATTCTGAGTGCTTCAATGCTTGCGGTGATTGTTCAAAACCCCAAATGGGCAGCTATTCTCCTCCCAAACTTGATCTCCTTATGCATGAACCTTCATGTCTCATTATGGATGTTGGAAGGAGTTTATTTTATCCATTTATATTTATATTTATCAAATATTCATGTTCACCTCTTGAAAATTCAATTACAAATAGCCATAAAGTATAAATATTTGATATTTTCCTCACATGTCCTAGGGAACACTTTCCAAAGAACATGGAGACATATGATTGGATTAGGATTGCAAGGTTAATGTCACCTTATCCTAACATTCTCCAAATTGACATTATATATTGTAATTACATCCAAGAGATACATAAAATAAAATCAAGTACAGTGATAAAGGCCCATGCCCTTCCTACACCAAGAGAACTTTTTTGTGGTCACTGGCTTCGTAAGAGAATCTGCAACATTATCCAAAGTGTTACCTTTTTATATCAATACCTTACCATTATCAACCATTTCTCACACAGAGTGATATTAAACATCAACATTCTTATTACAAGCATGATACATGGGATTCTTGGCCAAGCATATAGCACTCTGACTGTCACATCCAATCCTCACAGTCCTGCAATCAAAACCAATGCCAATACCAAGTATCTATAACCATACCACCTCATTAGATGCATGAGTAGAAGCCATATACTCTTCTTCAATGGTAGACAAAGCAACCGTGGACTGCCTCTTACTCATCCAACTCACTGCTTCACTAAACAAAGTAAATACACCAGTGGATTTTCAATTGTCCAGGTCACTTGCCTAATTTGCCTCAACAAATCCCTGTATGTCCAATGAGTTAGGAACATTACCAACATCGTGCTAAATCAAACAGTAATTAGAAGTACCTCACAAATATCTAAACACTCGCTTAACAAAACTTCAATGCTCTTTACCATGATTAGACATAAACCTGCTCAAAACTCCCATTGGTTGGGTTATATCTAGTCTAGTACAAATCATTGCATATATAAAACTCCCAATGACAATAGCATAAGGAACCTTAGACATATCCTCATAATCATTATTAGAACTCAGGCACATGTCTAAACTCAACTTAGTACCAACTGGAAAAGGAATACTAACTGGCTTACAATCATGCATATTAAACTTCTACAAAATAGTATCAACATACTTACTCTGGCTCAACAAAAGCTTTCTATGAGCCCAATCTTTGCTAATCTCTATCCTAAGAAAATATATTTTGTAGCCCCCAAGTCTTTCATATCAAATGTGCTAGAAAGTTGAGCTTTGAGTTCTTTGATCATCACCTTGTTGTTACCCATAAACAACATGTTGTCAACATACAAGACAATGATTAGTATCTTATCATCAATAACATTAATATAAACACAATGATCTTCCTCACTCCTCTTATAACCCAAAATCAATACAAAAGTATCAAACTTCTGGTACAATAACTTGGGTGATTGTTTCAAACCATAAAAAGATCTATTTAACCTACAAACCAATTGTTCTTTGCCTTTCACAACAAAATAGTTAGGCTATTGCATATAAATATCCTCCCCAAGATCCCCATGAAAGAAAGCAGTTTTAACATCCATTTTCACTATTTCAAAATCACAAGCAGTAGCAATAGACAATAAGAATCTAATAGAAGTCAATTTTGCAACAAGAGAGAAAATTTCACCAAAATCAACTCCCTCTCTCTAGTAGTAGCCCTTGGCCACTATTCTAGCCTTGTACCACTCTAAATATCTGCTGGCTACAAACTTATTTTTAAATACCCACTTGCATCCAATAGGCTTCCTTCCTTTGGGAAAATTTACAAGATCCCAGGTGTCACAACTGTCTAAGACCATCATCTCCTCCTACATGGGCCTGCATCCAAGACTTACTTTCCTCCAAAGAAAGAGCCTCTCTAAAGGATCTAGGTTCATTATCAGTACTTAAGAAAATAAATATATGATAAAAATTTGGTGGTCTATACCTACAATTGAATTTTGTTGCCTTGTGGAGCTCCAAGAAAGGTAGGAGTAATGGGCTCAACCTATTCATCTTCCTCTATATGCTCATCTTGCACATCATTTTAACTCTTTGAACCCTCTTCTTCTTCTCCATCCTTAGATCCATCTATTTGTTATTCCACATGTAATCTTCATTCTTCCCAATCTTTTTTTCAAAGTGCATTGTCTTTGTCTTCTCCTTTGGTTGTTCTTCATCTAAGTAAGCTCTAAACTCCTTGAAAATAAGATCTTTAGAAATAATCATTTTTTGAGTTAGAGGATTCCAAATATTATAACCTTTTATATTCTCATTGTAATCGACAAAGATGCATTTATGAGCTTTTGGATCTAGTTTAGATTGCTTCTCCTAAGGCACATAAACAAAATCCTCACAACCAAAGACCCTTAAGTGTGCATCCGACAAATTTCTACCTATCCACACTTCATAAGGAGTTTTGTTAGTAAGAGCTAAACAATGAGATCCATTAATTGAATAACAAGCAGTATCAACAACTTTTGCCCAAAAGCATCTATCAAGCTTAACACCACTCAACATGCTCCTAGCTCTTTCCATTATGGTTTGGTTCATTCTAGATTTGCTACCCCATTTTATTGGAAAATGTAAGGAGTAGTCTTCTGCCAAACAATACCTACATGCTTACAGAACTCATCAAATTTTCTTGAACAATATTCACCCCCATTGTCAGTCCTCAACGCTTTTATCTTATTATCTGATTGCTTTTCCATAAGGCCTTAAATTCCTCAAACTTTGTGAAAAATTTAGATTTAGAATACATAAAATAAATCAAGTGTATCTCGAGAAATCATTAATGAAGGAAACAAGGTACCGAGATTTACCCAAAGAAACAACATCCACTAGACCACACACATTTGAATGACTAATCTCTAATGATCTCTTTGCCTTATAGATTCCTTTAGAAAATGATGATCTATTCTGTTTACGAAACACACAATGCTCACAAAAATAATTTTTGCCAATGGAATAATTAGAAAGGCCATCAACTAACTTTTTATTTAGAATTATCTTAAAGACCCTTTTCACCAATGTGACCCAATCTTTGGTGCCACATCATACATGTATTTCCATTGCCAGTTACATTGGAAGAGTTACAAAAAGTAGAGGCATTAAAGCCTATACAAAGTCTCTATTCAAGATCCTTTAGCTATCACCAAACTCCCTCTTACCAACTTGCAATTAGACTTGTCAAATATCACATGCACTCTAGAATCATTCAACTTGGATACATAGAGAAGATTTCTCAAAAGTCTTGGAATATGCAAAACATTATCAATGGTTTTTACTCTTCCATCATTGAAACATAATTTTACCTTTCCTTTACCAACGACCTTTTTTCATACTATTGTCACCAAGGAAAACATCTCCCCCATCATATCCTTTGTAAGAGGAAAACCACTCCTTGTGAGGATTCATGTAGTAGGAGGCACCCAAATCAATAAGCCAAACATCATCACTAACAACATTAGCAAAAATAAACAACATCATAATCATCATCAGATGACTGTTCTGTGGAGGAATCAACATTCTTTTTCTTAACTCTAAATTCCTTCTTCACATGCCCTCTTTTCCCACACTTCCAATACTTTACACTTTCATGGGGTCTTCGATCATCCTTTGGACTTCTCCCTCTTTTTATCCCCTTTAGGTCCTTTTTCTCTGGACCTTCCTCACACATGCAAAGCATCTTGGGAGACAACATTCATAGACTTTCTTCTCATCTCTTCTGAAAGAAGTACGAAAATCAAGTTGTCCATATTTGGCTCTGTACCATCACTACTAATAGCAACAATAAGATATTTCCAATATTTGGGCAAAGAGCAAAAAAATAAGATACATTTATCTTCATTTTCTAATTTAACATCTATCAATGCGAGTTGACTTATAACTAGATTAAAAGCATTCAAATGATTTGTAATAGATTCACCCTCTTTCATTTTTAAACAATATAACCTTCTTTTGAGATATAACTTACTGGACAAACTTTTAGATTGATAAATGTCACCAATCCTCTTTCACAACTTGTATGCAGTGTCTTCTATGGAGACATTCAAGATGATGCAATCGGTAAGACACAACTGGATGGTTCCTTGTGCCTTCTTGTCCAATTTCTTTCAAGCATCATCATCCAAAGTAGAGTCCTCTGGTTTCTTTTCATGTGAATCTAATAACCACTAATCTCTTTCTTCGAAAAGGTCTTCCATCTCCAGTTTCCACATCTCGTAGCCAGTGCCATTAGATTTCTCAATATCTATGCAAGAAGTAGAAGCCATGACTTTTAATCCTCTTCTCAAATCTACAAAACCACACAACAAAAGCTCCAATTGCAACAAAAAACCTTCAACACTTAAAGAGAAAGGCACCCCCTCTCAACAAAACTGTTAGCTCTAATACCAAATATTGAGAAACAAGGTCAAGAAAGCTTGCAATATTAACTTTCTTATGTGATTATAAATTTTAAAAGATGACCAAATCTCAAACTAAATCTAAAATGAACATGTTATTGAACCATTCAACATAAATATAAAAACAACCATACCAAAAGAGACACTAGATTTACGTGGTGAAACCTTTTTGGAAAAAAAATCCACTAGAGAATGAGGGCAAGTATATTATTATTCTTCAAAGGAGAGAACACCACAATAATACATTTCACTACACTTCTCCAAATGATCCTGGAAGTACTTGGAAACAATGACCAACCAATAATCAAATAACTATGCCTTGGCTCCAATTTATAGCCAAATGGGAGAGGAAAAACCATTGCCATTTTTCCAAAACAAGGGGCCAAAACCACTTGCAAAAACCCATGCCTAGGAGAAGGAATGGACAATAGAAATAATAAAATAATAAATAACTCTTCAAGTGACTCCTCATGGGTGCCAAACCCAAAACCACTTAGTCTTTACATATTCTGAGTGCTTTGAAGCTTGTGATGATTGTTTAAAATCCCAAATGGACACTTTTTCTCCTCCCAAACGTGATCTCCCTATGCATGACCTCTCATGTCTCATTATGAGTGTGGGAAGGAGTGCATTTTATCCATTTTGATTTATATTTACCACTTCTACATGTTCACCACTTGAAAATGCAATTACAGTTAGCAATAAAGTACAAATATTTAATATTTTCCACATATGTGCTAGGGAACACTTTAAAATAACATGGAGATATATGAATGACTTAAGTTTGCAAGGTTAATGTCACCTTATTTTAACAATACAAGAGTATCATGACATACTCGCCTAAGAGAATGGTGGCTACTAAATAAAGATAGTCAAACATCAATAGTAGGCCACCATGTAAAACACAAAAAATAAAGTAAATAAATAGTGATAAACAAAACAAAATAGAATGAGAGAGTCGATATGGAAGGAGATGAAAATAAGGAATGCCAACACAATTAAAAAAATAAAAGAAAAAAATCGTTAAGTATCCTACATTGCTATTAAATAAATGATTTTGCAATAAATCATGAAATTTTGAAATGAATTTTTTTCTTTAAATTCATGAAACCAAATAATCTAAATGACCAAAGACACTAATAATAGAAACACCATAGAATTAACCTTGAAAAATAAAGATTCCATGAAAATCTTAAACATTTTTTTGAGCTCTTTTTTGATGTCAAGTCTTTTATTGTGGAGCTTGATCAAAATACTTATCATTTTGTTTAGTCTTAACTTTTTCTATTTTTATATCATCCTCATACTTAACAACATGAGTCTCATCATCATAAATGAAACGTTCCATATTATAGTACCATTTCATCTCCACTACTACTTTCTTTTTTTTTCAAAAGTTTATACAAAGCAAACCCTTTGTAGAGGATATATTGTTTTCTTGTTTTTGAAATTTTTTAATGACTCCACCAAACAACCGTAAAAGGGACCAATAGAAAACCGTTCATCACTCCCAATTATATCATTATAAGTTTATAACATTGCGATGAGTATCTGTGCATGTATACCCCGCAGATAATTCAGACTCTGATGACAAAGAGGATTGCGCAACATACCTAAATCTATAAGAGTTTTGTTATTGGTAAGGTATTTCTTTGAAGAATGACTGCTCTGTACCTACGAATATCCTTTACTGTTTGCATTGCACAAACAGAATGTTTTCATCTTGTATTGAAACAATGCATAATTCTCATGTGGGTTTTCTTTGGTATCGCTTTTAATCCTGGATGATGAAAATTATATGTATTTGTAAGTGGGCAACGATTGCCATGGTTTAATGTTTCCGGCTTTATGGCGCATGAACAATTTGATAATAATCTTCTGTGATAGCTGACGGAATTAAAGATTATCTCACAGTGATTACAGAAGCTTATCATAAAAAAATGCCATGATGTTGGCTGGAAGAGTGCCCTGCTTGGTATGCCCCTTTGCTAATGTGACTGTTGATTTTGTATGT
Source organism: Cryptomeria japonica (assembly GCF_030272615.1). Lineage (NCBI taxonomy): Eukaryota > Viridiplantae > Streptophyta > Pinopsida > Cupressales > Cupressaceae > Cryptomeria > Cryptomeria japonica. Next base: position 348,611,525 of record NC_081405.1, on the reverse strand, counting down.
TCACCAGCGTGAGGCAGACTGCAAATTCAGGTGGATTTTGATAGAATAAAATGGAATATAAGTTTGATGGTGCATTCGCTGTACGGTAATAGTATGATGCCCATATTAATCTGAATGTTCTTTCATGATAATGTATATCGGGCTTTCCTAGCGAGCGCGAAGCTCAAAACCTAGAAAGACATTAAAATATGCATTAAATTATATACCGCATCCAATTCAATGCTGGTGAACCCCGACAAACGAGGGCTGGTGCAGTTCCTCCACAAATTTTATTCGAATATAATGGAATAGAATCGTGGATAGTTGGAGGTGATAGGTACCCGTTGATTGTGGCATCCAAGTGAAAAACATACACCTGCTGTGGTTAAAACAGGACGATTATTCACAAGAAACAGTCCCAAAAATAACTCATATAAGACGATGGATGGAGTGTTGGCCGATATAAATATCAAGAAAAGAAATCAAGAGACATTGCTGACTGAACTTATGATGGGCGGAGTGTTCATGGTGTTCATGAATTTTCATATAAAGGGAAACAACCAAGAGAAAATTTTGATTGAACTTAGCGATATTGTGTTCAAGGACTGCGATCTAGTGGAATCATCTTGCATTTGCGTGAGCCGCTAAGATCAATCCCTCTATGGACATGGAATGTAATGTGATTGTATATGTATTTTTGTAATGGTGGTGAAAATAGGGTATTCACTAGTTTACTTATGTAAACAAGGAATGAGCCTATTTCATGGTATGATTATATTAAAGGGAGATGAAATCAATAGATTCACTCCCAAGCTGATTGATTTTAGGTGGTCCCTTTGATTGAGTTGAAATGGATTCTGGGAATGCTAGATCTAAGGCTAAAGATGGGAAATTGACATGAACCAACATTTTCAGATTTGATATGCAGACATAAACACAGATTTGGAATGAGGAAGATGAGTAGAACTTGTGACTAGAATTTGGGCCTGAAAATGCGGAACAATGATGCTCCGAGCGACCTTGTCCTCAGAATGTTGGATGCGGACGAAAGTAATTTTTAACTGATGCTCAGAATCTACCCCAAAAGTTTCGTCAGAAATTTGTCAGACATAGGTATGTGGGGTGACTTTGTCCTCCTCTTTTCACTCATTTAAAAGCTGGATCTGATTGTCTTCATCTACTTTGCCTATATCTGTAATTACAGCTTCTGGACTTGTAACCTATAATTGTAAAAGAGAGAAAGATGTTGGGAATAGGGGTTTGCCTAGGTCAAACCCCAGGTTTGGAGTTAACCCTTGAAATTAAATTGAAATGCTGAAGTAGAATGCTGAATATTATATTTCAGATCTACTATAGGCGATTGAAGGTTGATGATGCAATGCTCTATGAATGTGATCACAAGTGTTGATGCAATAACATGACATGACATGACAAGACCTGATGGAATCAAACATAAACATATGCTTGCATGATGATTGATGTAATTTGCTGCTCCATGATGTCTTGATCTTGGAGAATATGGTGGGATGAAATGTCTCCTTCATGCTTGAAGATGTTTGTGGATGATAGTGCTTGAAGGTGGATAATAACAAATGCTTGTGATTGATGAATTATGGATGTGCAAATGAATAGGAAGAATGCTCTTATATAGGGTTCTCAAGGTATTTCTCTGATTAGGCTGACCTCCAATGGTCATATTGAGGCATCATGATCAGGAGCCGATTGGTGGGAAGTGTGTACCAGGATTTTCAAACTTGGGCCCAGTTTTGGGGGACAAAGGGCGTCCCAGGTGCCTTTTGTCCACCCAAAACAAGGTGAATAGGTCGAGGATAAGGTGTACATAGCTCGAGGCAGGGGCTCAAATTAACAATGTAGACAAATGACATCGGTTTTGAGGTAAAAAGCTGGAAATAGGCTTGGATGAGAGCTAAAATGGGTCGCACTAATGCAGAGGCACAAAAAGTGGTGTAAATTGTACATGGTTAGAATCTACGATGCTAGAATTCTAAATTTCTAATGGGTTGAAAGATTTCCCAACAAAAATGATTTATCAATATTTAAGAGAGTAAACTCAAGGAGATTGAACTTGGGAACAAAGGGGCAGTATCAAGTTAATTGATAGGATTGCATTGCTGCAATGATATTACTAGTATCCTTTATTCCTTTGGTAATGAGAAAACCTTGATTATATTGTTTTTGTTCGCCACACTTGGTACCAAAACAATGGTCGTTGACAAGCAATTGGCTATATGCATGGTAGCAGAACAGAATTGTAAAATGTTTCAACATGAGTATTAAAATGTTATGCGAATTTGTTGATATTGATATGATTTTAAATTTCAGTTGGTGAGGCTTAGTGCTTGAAACTTAAGCCATACTTATCTAGGTGCCCAATTTTGAATTTTGAATGAGTAAAAATACTTTGTTTGGTGTATGTGGATTGTTGATTAGATGTGCTTGATTTTGCATAATATTTGATTTTTTTTGTTTCAACAAACAGTAGGAGAAATCACACCAGCCTTGCAAAGGGTATGAGCCTAATATTTTTTTTCTATCTAGTTGGGTTTTTGACTGCAAGTTAATCATAATAGTGAAGTTTTGGTTAACCAACATGGTGAAGTTTGTGAACATCTATTAAACAAGTTTCTTTACACAAGCTTTTCAGTGGCATAGGCTGCTGACAGATAGTTTAGATTGAAATGGAATTTTGTTCTAGGTAAGTGTTTCTATGGCCTATATGATTTTGCATAACATTTGGTTGTTCATCCACCCAAATTTAGTTGGTTGCATAGTCCTGAAATATGCTTCAAATGAAAGAGCTGAATCATGAGATTGGACAATCGATGGAAGTAAGTTCTGGTTTTTTCTCACACTGCAGATCATAGATCAATATGGGGTTTTTGCTCATTCTTTGTATTTATGACACATTTATTGCACCCAATGTTTCTGTCCTGCTCTTTAGGGATTGTGTCCATCTTTATAATTGGTGAAACCATATCATGAGCATTTGTTGATGTGAGAGTCTTTGCCTGATGTAGTGTTAGATGTGCTTGAATTTGATATTTCTTTGTAATGGTTTGAAAATTACACTAAAATTGGTTATTTTTTTGGTTGTATTTTCTCAAAAGGCATGTTAAAAAATTGGCTTTAGTTTGCATGGCAGCCTCATGGTGTCAAATTTGAGGCTTCGTAAAATATGGCCTTGGCTAATTTTTCCCCTTTTAAGTTTTCCAACTTGAAAGATTGTGCTGCCAATGCTAAACATGGGCCTTGGTTTATTACAAATACTTTATCTATCTTTTCCGCTTAGACCAAAATATTTGTTGTGTTTTGCAAAGATAAACATAAGATCCTTGTTTTGATTGCCTACCTTGGGGTTGTCTCTGCAGTTGTAGACATTTGTCAATAGGTTTATCAAGCCTTTTAGGTTGGTTCATCTATCATTAGCAAAATTGTTTTGTGTCAAAGTCAACCTTTGTCTAGATTTGATGGAAACCATAGACATCTAGATAAGGGAAAGACTTATGCATTGTATATTGTATATCAATTTGTCCAATACTTGCTTCTGCTACCAATCTGCAGTGCATAAGATCATAGAGCTTTCACTTTATGGCTAATGCTAGGCTTGTGTTTGTGAATAATTCAATAGGGGATGTTGTTAGAACTGACACAACAATTTGTGATGGTTGGACAACAATTGGTAGCATAAAGGTCAATTAGTTCGATTGTCGGGCCAAGAAAATTGCTTGTACAATTCATAAGCCAATAAGGATGACACGGTGTGGTCAACGTGCCTTTTGGCCCTTCTACTTCCCAAACCACAACCTAGCCCTCGCTAGGTAGTGGTAGTGTAATGACCTGTCTACTTGGCCATTCATTAGAATAACCGCAAAAAACCCAAAAAATGCATGCTATTTTTTTTCTTTTTGAAAGTGTTTCAATCAAACATGTACACCAAAAGTATCCTCATAATAACAGAACATCATCTATAAAACATAAGCTGCTTTAAGCAAGTTGATTATTTCTTCTAAAAAGAGCATTTTCAACACATAATGTATCAAACAATGCCATTCATTTGTCCATATAAATATAATTTTTCCAAATCATATTTATTGCAGATATGATGATAGATAGTAGCATACAAATGTCATTCATTGACGTATCTATAAATCCATTTACTTTAAAAATAATGTGCAATTCTAATCATTAACATCCACCAGTATAACCATAATTTTACTCATTTACAAATAAATGCAACCATGTCTAAACATGCAAAATCCTAAATACTCAAGGGTACTTAGGTTAACAGCAATAGCGTTAGCTATGCCCTAACCATTGGTGGGTTAGGACCACCGATTTCTTTACAAAATCCCCTTTGAGTGCTAGTGGGTGAAGATCATTTTTTGGCTAGGGACTTACAAACCAGACTCTGTATCTATCACCGAGGAGCCATAATCTGTAATAAGGCTACTATAACTAAATTTGTGTGTGACATATTATGCTGAGGTCTTAGCTCTTTAGGATAAATAATTATTCATTTCCTTATTCAGATTTTTTTTTACTAATAAAGGAAATGTGTTGGGATCTGCTCCTCTACTGGACCGAGTACTTGGTCTTTGTTCAAATGCAATTATCATTTTAAAGTTTTACTTTCATTACTTCGAAGTAAATGATCATACACATAGTTTTGATCCTGATTCCTCACTTAATTATGTGATAAGCATTATAATTTACAATAAAGAATCTTATTTCTTGAAGAGAACCACAATGCATTCTCTAATACAATTCTCGCATATAACATAGCTTCCACTACAATAGTAAGGCTTCACATGTTTTGTCCAATTCAGTTCAATCTCTTTTCATTTTCTTAGTTTTACTATGTCTTAGTATGTTTTCTATTTCTAGACTGAAGTACACTATTCTTATTTACACAAGATTGTCCAACCATGTTATTATTAAGATAAAGAATTTCTAAGTTAGCAGTGTGAGTTGATCTGACTCCTCTAGGCATTCTCTGTCTGAGTGCCTACCTACATATTCATTTCCATGGAATCGAGATACATGTAATTCACCCATTATATTCGAATTTTCATTAGATTTTTAGAGTGTGTGAACATTGGGACATAATGGCAAATTACATGTCCTTGAAGGAGGGAGAACAATATCATCTAATGGTGTGAAAATATGGGGTGAGGATAAAAAGAGGGAATTCTTTGAAACTGTTTAGTCCTTGAAAGAGGGACAACATAGCTTAAACTTTTCACTCGAACTTTTCAATTTTGGGCTCTATCCCCATGACTATTCTTATTGGTGATGGTGATAGAGGGGAATCTTTGGCTTTGAGAGCTGATTGGAGAACTCAACAAGCATCTAGGAAGCTAGTAGAAGGCTACCTAGAGTTACCTTTTTATAGAGAGAGGCAACATGACTAGAGGAGTAGGTAGTAGAGTAGCAGAAAAATGATTGGGCAGCTCTCCATGTGGAGTGTAGAGCATAAAGTGAGGAGTTTTGGGTTGGCATCTCTTTCTTGATTTTTTATATCTCAAAGAAAAAACTAAACCTAAGAACAAAAGAAGATCAAATCAAAACCATAGTCATAAGGATTTTAGAACTGATTGGGAAAACTCATAGTTCCCTCATTTGATGGTTGTAACAAATGTTTAGTTTGTGCTTGAATTTAGAAGCTAAACACTCGTTTATCCTTGAGTCTAATTTATGAGGAGGTGATAAATTTTATACCCTTCACTTGGAAGGAGTTGCTTATGAGTTATAGTACCATAGTTTTGTTACTTACATAGCCTTATCACTACTTATGTGAGTTTTATAGGAGATTGATGGATAGATTTGTGAGACAGTATCTTGAGGCCCATTTTAGAGAGTTGGCATAGGTGAGGCACAATGGTGTAGTAGATGCTTATGTGACTTCTAGAGGATTGCTGTGATGGCCCTTGATGTGTCAAAGAGGTGATTGACTTATTTGTTAATGGAGGGATCAAGACAGCCACCTAGAGGCTTATTTAAGGCTTTTGATTTGGATCCTTATAGCGTGCCATTAAGAGGACCTTAATCTTGGAGAGTACTACACCAGCAAGAACTTTAGGGTACAGCTATTAGAGGTGTCGTTAAAGGAGCATCATAGCAACAGCAAAGGACCCCTTATAGTCTCCACAGAGATTGGGAGCTGCTCCATCTAGACTTGCGGGTCAACAAGGTATAGGGAAAACATCCACTAGCCAAAAGCATGGTGACATGAATTGTGATGAGAGTAGGAGGAAGTAGTTATGCTTCAACTAGAAAGATCCAAGGGACCCATCACATAGGTGTTTGGTAATTGTTGTGAAGTTTTCACACATCGCCCCATTGCAAATGGGGACCCCCACTTTTTGCTTAGATTAGGTGCCTCAGTTAGGTGTGTTAGTTTTAGCTTGGTGGTAAGTTCCCAGTTGTTGACCTTTGTTTATGAGAGGAATGTGTCTTGTCATTGGGGTAGGTCATGGTTTGAGTTCGGAATCCATAGTAGAGTGCTAGGATTGGGTTTAAGGACAAATTGCTAGAGGCTGTAAAAATTTGTCAAATTTTGTCATGTTGCAAGGTTGCCAGGAAAGAGGTCAAGGTGAGCAAAAATTGGAATTTTCCTTCTAGGGGTTGTTTTTCCACCCTCTGGAGAATAGATTAGACCTAGTGTTAAGCGATGGAGTTTGTTTCAAGACAATTAAAAAATTGGAAATTTCCTTCTACCTATCGAATTTCCACTCCTGGAAATTGAGAGCTAAGTGAAAGAGAAGTTAGAAATCTTCCTCGTAAGGGTCGATTTTCCACTCTAGGTGAAAAGTTGTTAGCAAGAAATGGAACGAAGAAGGTCAAAAACAAGGAAATTAAAGCCTTCCTTCTAAGTGGTGAATTTCCATTCTTCCTTGTGCATGTCATTTTTCCACCCTTGGCCAAAATTGAATGATAAAAAAGAAAGTAAAATTTTAAGGCAATGAAATGGAACGAACTTCCTTGTACAACAAGGAAATTTAACAAGCATTGAATGAATTTGAGAACTTCCTTGTAAAACAAGGAAATTTAAGTCTTCCTTCTACATGTGCGCTTTTAGTCTTGGCGATTTGGAGAAACAATTTTAAGGATAATTTTGAGTGAAATTAAATTTTTCCTTATAAAACAAGGAAGATCAAGACCTTCCTTATCATGAAACTTCCTTGTAAAACGAGGAAAATTTAGATGTTCCTTATCATGTGCGATTAAACATTGAACAAAACAAGAAAAATTTAGACCTTCCCTATCAGGAGCAATCAACCCTCCTTGTAAAACGAGGAAGATTAAGATCTTCCTTATCATGCATTGAGCAAAATCTTCCTTGTATACAAGGAAATTTAATATTGCCTTCAGCGAATTTCCTTGTAATACAAGGAAATTAAAACCAAAATTAAAACAATTGCAAGAGAAATGTGAATAAATGCTGAGCACTCCCTTTATCAATAACAATTTGAAATAAAAACATTGAAATAAGGACTGGCTGACTCATCAATTAAGGGAGATTTTAATGTTTTGAATGCCTAAACAATGCAATTCTAAACCTGGTCGGCCTTGCAAACAATCTAATTCGAATTTCAAGGTGCAAATGAAAGTGTTTTGTGGATGCTTAATGCCAAGTCGGCCTTGTAAGGAAGGGTTGCGACCCAAGTTGGACTTCCTATATAGGAGAGATGTAAATTCATCACTCAACATCATTTCAAATGCAATTCAAATCAATTAAAGGCAGAGCAGATCGAATCAAGAGCAGAACCAAGGCAGATCTGTAATGACTTATGGCAGACATAGGAAGGCGAATTTCCCAGCAAATTGCAGTAGACATCAAGAGTTGAGCGGATTTGGAGTGTTATTGTGTGTAGCTTCAAGAGAATAGAGTTCTATTTCTTCATCGTGTTTGACAGCAATTAACTGTAGTTTTGCGTCTTCTTCCTTTACCATCTCTGATCTGTATGTGAGCTGGCAGCAGTTACTTCTTCGTGGATCTCTTCCGTTTCAAGTTCATCATTCCGTATGTTCGAGGCTTCTCTTGGTGTCGGTTGTGTAGTTGACAATTTATTTGATGCTTGATCTTCCATCTTCCTCCTTCGAGAGTTATATCTGAATGTGTTATTCTATTTTGTGAGTTTGATAGATGCCGAAGTGTGTGAAGTTTAAGACATTCAATATTCTTATGTTTTGCTGATCTTCCATTATAGAGTTCTGGATGTTGCTGATCATTATATGCTGCTGTTATCTTCAGTCAGTCTGATTCTACTTTTGTATTTCAGAAGTTGAACGAAGTCTCAGTAAAAGATATTAGTATTCATGTTCAGTCATGGTTATCGTTAGATGATTGACTGTTCATTTTGAGAGCTATGTATACAGTTTGAGCATTCAATAAATAATTTCTTTCTGTGGCTGGTTTTTTCACCCTCAGGTGGAGGGTTTTCCTAGGATAATTATTGTGTATCTTGTTCTCATAAGTTTTTTTTTTTTTTTTTAGTTGCTGTCATCTGATTTTTTTTCTTTTTGGTTCTACTTTAACATGGTACAGAGTGGGTCTAAAGAAAAGATCCAAAACCAGATCGTATGGTTTTGAAATATTCTTTTGCTTTATATTAGCCTGTGTATTTCAATTTTCAACAATGGTGAATGGACTCAAAGTTGAAGACAGGTTAGATGGTGTAGCTAATTATACTTCATGGAAGTTTAGAGTCCTCATTGTGCTTGAAGAGAATAATCTTCTCATCTACGTGAAGTCTGTTGTAGATGAACCTTCTGATGATTTTGAGAAAGCATAGTGGAGAAAGATACTGATTGATTTTGTTAAGGATCATCTGGTACTTGTTATATCCTATTTGGAATTAACCAAAGAGATGTTCGAGCACAGTACTAGTAGAGCTCTAGCATTGAGACGTCAACTCCTTCATATCAAAATGGCTAGAGGTGAATCTGTTGTTTCTTTCTTTATGAAGATTACAGAATTGAAGGATTAGCTCAATGCTATTGGAGATTCTATTGAGGATAAAGACCTGGTTATGCTGGCCATGAATGGCCTTCCTCACTCTTGAGAATCTTTCATTCAAGGTATTAGTGGAAGAAATGAGTTACCCAAGTTTGATCGATTGAGAGCTGATTGCATTCAAGAGGAATGCAGATTGGAGGCAAGAGGAATTGGATGTAAATCTCATCATGAAGAAGATCATGTTCTTGCTGCCCATACGTCTAAAAGAAAAGGAAGGAAAGGAAACTTCAAAAGGATTAGGGATAGAAATTCTGATTCAACTTTTGAATCTAAGAGAAGAAAGGACCTCTCTAGAGTACAATGCTTAAGATGTGACAAGTTTGGTCACTTTGCTAGAGAATGTCCTTCTAGACCCAAACAACAAGCTGCAATAACAAATGTTGAAAATGTTTCTCCTCATAGATAGTCTAGTGAAAATTCAGAGGGGTTCTTATTTATTTCTGCTCTCTCCAGTAATATTCCTATTGACAGTGATACTTGGCTACCATATTACTGGTTATCGTAAACATCTCTCCAACTTGAAGGAAAAAGATTCTCATCTCCAAGTTATCATTGGTGATGATGCATGTTATTTTGTGAAGGGTGTTGGTTCTACTTCCTTTCAGTTGGATTCTGGTATTCCTCTTCGAGCGACGTTCTCTTTGTTCCTGGTATTAAGAGGAATTTGATTTCTATTTCAGCGTTAGAAGACAAGGGTTATCATGTTGCTTTTGCTGATGGAAAAGTTCTTGCATGGAAGAAGAACACCAACATTCAGTCAGCTTGTGAGATTGGTGTTTGTCATGACAGTCTTTACAAGCTTTCAGCCCGCCCTATCCAAGCATTAGCTCATGATTCTACAAGTTCAAGTGAGCTGTGGCATAAAAGATTTGGTCACCAAAATTTCAGAACTGTCTTCAATGAAGAAGGTAGTTGTTGGTCTTCCAAAGCTAAATCAAAACCATGAAGGTGTCTGCAAGGGATGTGCTCTAGGTAAGAATGTTAAGAGTACTTTTCATAGTAGTGAAAATAGAGCAAAGGATATTCTAGAGTTAATTCACTTTGATTTGTGTGGCTCTATGTCAGTTGCTTCCCTTAGTGGTTTTTGGTATTATGTTACCTTCATTGATGAGTTTTCTCGTAAGTGTTGGATTTATTTTCTTAAGTCTAAAGAATCTGATGAAGTGCTTTCCAAATCTAAAGAATTTAAAGCACTTGTTGAAAATTTATCTAACAAGAAGATAAAGGTTCTAAGATCTGATAATGGGGGAGAATATGTTTCTGGTTTATTTCATAACTTTTGTGTTGAAGTTGGGATTAAGAGGGAGTTCTGTGTCCCTTATAATCCTCAATAAAATGGTGTAGCTGAAAGAAAGAACAGGACAATTGTTGAGGTAGTGAAGGCTATGATCCATGATCAAAGTCTTCAAACATTTTTATGGGCAAGAGGCTTGCAGGACAATAATATACATTCAGAATCGTAGTCCTCATCAAACCCTAGACAACATGACTCCAGAGGAAGCTTTTTCAGGTATCAAACCGAACATTAGTCACCTCAGAATTTTTGGATGTCCTGTCTATATTCATGTTCCAAAAGAGAAAAGAACTAAGTTAGAACCTTTAGGAAAGAAAGGCATCTTTGTTGGTTATAGTGAATCTTCAAAAGCATACATAGTCTACATTTCAGGTCAAAAGCAAATTGAAATCAGCAGGGATGTCTCTTTTGATGAAGATGTAGTTTGCAAGAAATCCAAAGAGTCTAACATGGAATCTGATAGACAAGACTTTGAGCCTCCTCAAGACATAGTTATGGCTGATCCGGATTCACCTTCAGAGATTCAGAGGGGGAATACAGATTTAGAAGACTGCTGATCCTATTGATCCAATTGATTCTATAGATACTTCTGCAAGTCCCAGTAATATTTCAGCTAATAAGAAAAGACCATTGTGGGCTCGGCACACTATGGAAGAGGCTGAAAAAGTATGCAGCCCCTCGTGGCACCTTCAGAGAGTAAAAATATGTAGCTTTGATGAGTCACTTTATAGCATCCGAGCCTTCTAATTTTGAAGAAGCTTCAAATCAGCAAGTGTGGAAGGATGCCATGATGGAGGAGTATCAATCCATTATCAAAAATGATGTGTGGGATATTGTTCCTAGGCCCAAAGGTAAATCTGTTGTTTCTTTTAAGTGGCTGTTCAAAATTAAACATGCAGCTGATGGGAGTGTAGAAAAATATAAAGCTAGATTTGTAGCTAGAGTTTTTTCACAAAAGGAAGGCATAGACTATGAAGAGACTTTTGCACCTGTAGCACGTTACACTTCTATTAGAACTATTATTGCTATTGTAGCTGTTAAAGGGTGGAAATTGCTTCAGATGGATGTAAAGACAACATTCTTGAATGGTGTAATTGAAGAAGAAGTTTTTATTGAGCAGCCAGATGTATTTGTGATCCATGAGAAAGAATCACATGTATGCAGATTGAAAAAGGCCTTGTATGGTCTTAAGCAAGCTCGACATTCTTGGTATGAAAGAATTGATCAATATTTGTTGAGCTTGGGTTTTCTCAAAAATGATGCAGATCCAAATGTCTACTTCAAGGTAATTGATGATAAAGCCTTAATTTTAGTTCTATATGTTGATGATTTATTTCTTACTGGAGAGGATGATCTCATTGCTAGATGTAAGAAAGAGTTAGCTTCTAAATTCGAGATAAAAGATCTTGGTTTGATGCATTATTTTCTTGGTTTAGAAGTGTGGCAAAGATCAAATGAAGTCATATTGAGTCAAGGGAAATATGCTATTGATCTTTTGAAAATATTTGGTATGTTAGATTGCAAGTTTATGGCAACTCCCATGGAAGCAAATCTGAAAAAGTTACATGAGGTTGCAGCTAGTTTAGACTTAGTTGACCCTACTATGTATAGACAATTGATTGGATCTTTGATGTATTTAGTTAATACTAGGCTTGACATATGTTATGCTGTTAACACTCTCAGTCAGTTTATGAGTGAGCCTAGACAGATTCATTTTGTTGCAGCTAAACATATATTGAGATATGTGCGTGGTACAGTGGGATATGGTCTGAAATATACTTCTTGTGGAGGTCTGAAATTGCAAGGTTTTTTCTGATTCAGACTGGGTAGGATGTGTACCTGACAGGAAGAGCACTTCCAGTTGTTGTTTTAGCTTTAGGTTCAGCTATGATTTCCTGGTGCAACAGGAAGCAATCATGTGTGGCCCAAAGTACAACATAAGCTGAATAAGTTGCAGCTGCTACAACAGCTAGAGAAGCAGTATGGCTTCGCAAATTGCTTGCAAGATTGTTTGGACAACCTTTGGAACCTACAATGATTCATTGTGATAACCAAAGCTGTGTGAAGCTTTCAGTTAATCCTGTTTTTCATGATAGAACCAAGCATGTGGAAATAAAATATCATTACTTGAGAGATATGGTTCGAAGGAAAGAAGTGGAGCTCAAGTACATTTGCACTGAAGAGCAAACAACGAATATTCTCACCAAGCCACTTCCTAGAGTGAAGTTTTGTTATTTTCGAGACAAGCTTGGTATTGTGGAGAATGATGCTCTTCTTGAGAGGAATCTCAGCTGTAATGAATCTTTTACATATTGTTAACGAGTTCTTCTTTGTGAGGGAGAAGTTCGAGGTGCAATCCCTTGTAATGCATGTTTCTCTGTGATAGAGAAATTCGAGGTGAAAGCCCTTGATGCTCTTCCCATTTATGGGGGTAGCCATAGTGGATGTCATGTTGAGAGACGCCATGACAACATCACATTGAGTGACTCTGTGATGAGAGCTTGTGTGTATTTCACTCGTGGGAGTAGCCATGGTGAACATCATGTTGAGAGAATCCATGATGCTATCACGTTGAGAGAATCCGTGATTATTTTTTTTGTTTTATCTATTCATATGAGTCTAGTCATTGTGTTTGTCATGTTGAGAGACTCCATGACTTGGAAAATCAGTAAATGATAACTCCTTTGCAAAGAGGGAGTGTTATTGTGTGTAGCTTCAGGAGAATAGAGTTCTATTTCTTTGTTGTGCCCGTCAACAATTAGCTGTAGTTTTGCGTCTTCTTCCTTTATCGTCTCCGATCTGTATGTGAGCTGGCAGCAGTTACTTCTTCGTGGATTTCTTCCATTTCAAGTTCATCATTCCGTGTATTTGAGGCTTCGCTTGGTGTCGGTTGTGTAACTGACAATTCATTTGATGCTTGATCTTCCATCTTCCTCCTTCGAGAGTTATATTTGGATGTGTTATTCTATTTTGCGAGTTTGATAGATGATGAAGTGTGTGAAGTTCGAGACATTCGATATTCTTATGTTTTGCTAATCTTCCATGATAGAGTTCTGGATGTTGTTGATCATTATATGCTGCTGTTATCTTCAGTCAGTCAGATTCTACTTTTGTATTTCAGAAGTTGAATGAAGTCTCAGTAAAAAATATTAGTATTCATGTTCGGTCATGGTTGTCGTTAGATGATTGACTGTTCATTTTGAGAGCTAAGTATTCAGTTTGAGCATTCAATAAATAATTTCTTTGTGTGGCTGGGTTTTTCACCCTCAGGTGGAGGGTTTTCCCAAGATAATTATTGTGTATCTTGTTCTCGTAAGTTTTTTTTTTAGTTGCTGTCATCTGATTTTTTTGCTTTCTGGTTCTACTTTAACATGGAGGACATTTCCACCAAGTTTTAAGACAGATTTTGGACGAAATAATCATCAGCCTTAGAGTGCGAAGTTGACCAGACTCAAAAAGGGGGAGGTTTTTTGATAAAGTGGAGACAAACACCTTGATTTGGAGCGAATTTCATCAGCACATTGATCAATTTCCAAATCTGGAACATCAACATTTCCAAACTTAGAGAGTCAATTTCCAGATTTGAAAGGGTTTTGAAAGCTTGTTTGATGAAGTGTTAATGTTATTGTTAATAGTGTATAGGATCAGAATTTCCTTTATTATCACATGTTTTTTGATTCACAATTGTTTCCTTTTTTAGGTTTGATGCAAAGAATTATGCGCATGGGGCATGGAAAGAGGAATTTCACAACAAGAAAGAAGATTGTATTCAAGTTCAAGGAAGCGGATGATAGGCAACAATACAAGGAAAGGAAAGCATTCACGCTTCAAGAAGGAATTCAAGAAGATCATCAAAGAAAATTCAAGAAGGGTATCCTACAAAGATAATGGAGATATGAAGATTTAAGTGCATGGAGGAATTCAACATTAACACACTCAAAGCAAAGACGAAATCAAAGAGAGCTCAATATCAAGGTGGAATTCCTTGGTGATCATGGGTTTCTGTTTGGAAATCCATGACCAAATCCTAATCCCACTCTAGTGAAACATGGTAAGGAGCTTCATTGATGAACAATACGAAGGATGAAAATTCAAGGAGGTTGCTTTATAACATGTGAAATTTCTCTACGTCGATTTTCACGATCAAAGTGAAGATGAGGATATGAAAATGGTGAACAAAAGAAGAAGAAACAAATTCAGGACATGATAAGGATAGGAAAATCAAAGACTAAGGACATAGCTCAAGTCATGAGGAAGAAACAAACGAATCCACATAATGAAGGAGAAGTGATTAAGGACATTTCAAGAACGAAGGGGGAATTTTACAATAATCTTGAATTTTCTTAAGAAATCCAAGATCCCAAGTTCAACATGCAGATAGACTTCAAAGAGAATTCATTAACATAGTGAAAGATCAACACTTTTGATATGAAGAATTGTTCAACAACGTCAGGGATATCAATAATAACATGAAGGTACCTGTTGTGACCTTTTCACACATCGCCCCATTGCAAATGAGGGCCACCTCTTTCTTGCTTTCTGCATCTTGTTAGTTTAGGGTTTTGGTGATAGACGACAATTTTGAGCTTCCAGTGCCTAAGTCTCGAGTTTTGAAGTGTGATCATGCCTAAGTGCTATTAGGGTTTTCGAGTTTTGAATAGGATCAAGTGCATGAAAATGTCAGGTGTAAGGTGATCCTAATTTTGTCTAAGTGTAGACTTTTAAGCGTGATTGATTTTAAAGTGTCCAAGTCGGAGATATTTTTCTGCCTAAGCATCAAGAGGTCCTTTAGGGGGTATTTTCTTGCTCCTAGGAGGTAATTCAAGTCAAATTTGCACTTTATCCCAATGGAATCCCTATTTTCTCGCTCAAATTTTGATGAATTTGGCCAAGTCCTGATGCTTAATGATGAAATTTGAAGTATCTAGATGTTTTTGAGTGGAGAAATCATTAAATTCCAGATGAAAATCCATGTATTAGTGGTCTAAAGGTAAAAAATCCTAATGAGGGGTGCTTTTCCCCCCAAATTTTTGATGACTCATGATTTTCCCCCACTCAAAATCTCGATGGAGGGCAATTTTCCACAAGGAGGCTAAAATTTTGATTTAGTGTTGGAAATATTCTTGATGACCCATGTTTTCCCTTGGAATGCAGATGATTTGATCTGGATGGAATTTCTTATCCTGGTGAAGATCGATTTTCCCTAGGATAGTTTGTGAACAAGTTTGATGGATTTTTATGTAGATGATTGTCCTGATGAATGGCAAATTTCCCCAAGTATGATTTTTGATGAATTTTGATTTTGATTTTCATCCAAATGGGAATCGATTTCCTCCTAGTGGTATTTTGACGAGTTATGATGATTTTTGATGAGGAATTTTATCCCAATGGAGGTTGATTTTCCCCCAGTGAACAATTAAAGTGATTGATGATGATTTTCATCTCGATTTTTATCCAGATATGGGGCGATTTTCCCCAGGTGACCAAATTTGGTGAAAGTGAAATAAATTTTTTGTAAGTAGGCCCAAATTTAATTGTTTTTGCATTTGACAACGGTTATTTAATTATCAAAAACAATTATTTAATGATTTGCAATGATCATTTAATAATTAAACATTTTCTAGATACAAATCGATTTTCCCAGGCAGGCTATAAAGGCAATGTTTTATCCCACATTGCTTGTGTGGTGAAACATCAAGGTGAAAACAAGTTTGAAAGTGCCTGTCCAGCATTAAAAGATTATTATATTTGCTGATGTTATTGATTGAAGGTAGCTAAGTGGCTGATTGAAGAGTTTTTTCCAGCTAGGTGATTTTGGTTAAGTGTCCATTGGACACCATTTGAGCTGGAGTTGCAAGTTAAATGCCAATTTTTGGCCAGCTATACCCAGGCACTGCCATTGAAGGTGAGGTTGCAGCAAGTTTGATGGTTATTTTGACCACATTGGGTGATTTTGGTGAAGTGATGCCACCTTGGGAGTTTGGCGATTTTGCTTGGGAGGTGGATTCCTCCATATTTTGGGGTAATTTTCTTGAATTTTCTGGGTGCCATTGATGTTAGAAGGCTTTGAGTGTACTCAGACCTGCACTTTCCATCATTGCTGGAAGCTATCTCAGTTTCATTGTTGGCTGGAAACTTAATTTTCAGACTTAATCTTTCATTCCCAACCAACTCCCACTTAGGCGATTTTGTCTCAAGATCATTTTGGGAGCATTTTGGAGAGACATTTCAGAGTTCACCATTGTTGTTGCAGGTCTGAAGCACCATTTTCACTTTGTCTTCAGATTTGGAGTTTCATTCCCAGGCTTCCATACTTGGGCGATCTTGTTAGGGGACCATTTTCAGAGTGATTTGTGGTCAATTTCCGAGTGTGCCATCGCTGGCAAGGTCTGAAACTCCATTTTTAGACCTATCTTTAGACTTATTTATTTTTACCAGCTCCTTATTCTTGCCTAGATTTGATCATTTTCGCAGTGGGGAGGTAAATTCCATCAAATATGAACATTCTACATGACTGCAACCTCGTTAAGTGACTGATTTATGAATGTTGCAGGTTGTCTTCAGACATTAGGCAGCCATTATTGAGTTGGAAGGGTGTCTTCAGACATCTAAGAGTGCAAAATCAGACTTTTTACACCCTTTCCAAGCATTTCCAAATTTTGGCATACTCTTTTGACTTCATTTTTGATAATATTCTGAGTATGCAAGACGTCTTCAGACTTAATTTTTATATCATACCTCATTTAAGTCTGAAAATGGGGTTTTCCTAAGGGGTTTAGACCCTATTCTTGTCAATTTCATTCCATTTTCAGAATTTGTGAAGAATATAAATATAATTTCTGATTTTAGTCCCTAAATTTGTCTAGATCACAAAAAAAATCAGAACTTATTCAATTCTGAAAATGGGTCATTAGGATAATTTTCCATGTTATTGACTTCGAGTTTCATATAGGTACCATGTCTAAAACTGGGATTGGAGCTTGCAAGGAGTAGTTGAAGATAGTTCAAGAGGAATCTATCTAGATTCCCAATTGTCCTCCCGATAGAAAGGAATCACATACATGAACATGGAGTACCTGAATATGGAGCGGATGCGGCAAAGGATGTTTGGAACGAAGAACCAGCTTCCTTCTCCTACATACACCAATATCATGAAGAGTGACATATACCATGCCACTGGTTTTCCTCAATCCATACAGTGCAGCGAGCTTATTCTAGAATGCGCAGGGCTTTATGATCCACTTTCCAAGATGATTTAGACTCCCAAAGGGATAACCATGGCCTACCTTGTTGAGGATGCAATTACGAAAGTGTTTGGAATTCCTCGTGGTGCAGATATGAAAGAAAGAATGAAGGATGAATATGAAGCAAAATACAAATTGAAGGTGGATGCATGCAAGACAGTTGTGAACAAGGAATGGATGATTGAGCTAAGGCCTCATCATTCCAAGGCGCTAAAGACACTCATGTGTACAAATTTAGGGATGTTTCTTTTGGCATTAGGGATGATGTGCCTGAGCTTGAATGTTTCACTTGGGACCAACATACCAAGTTTGATGACGTTGAGCAACAACATGTTGGTCATGCCGACAGTCTTTTAGTTGCTCAACTTGACAGCATACCCGAGCTTCAAGGTTTCCAATTTGATGTGCCTAAAGAGCCCCCTTGTGCAGGCCAAGACAAAGATATGGTATACTTTTCATCACCATGTGAGTTCGAGGCCTTTTTCTTTGGTTTCGACTCACGCCAAGAGGCCGACTATTGTGAAAAAAATGATGCCCCCTTGTATAATAGAGATGCCTTCTCTTTTGCAAGGAGTAGTTCTTTTGATGCTAGCCAACTCCTAAAAAACTCCCCCCTTGCTACTATGTGTATGCTTCATGCATCCCTGGATGTCTCAGGTGGCTATTTTCTATGGCTTCCCTATGGTGGCAAGGTGAATGGTGAAGTGTTCTTTCACCACATGAGTGGTATGTGTGATCTAATGCATGCATACAAGAGATTTCAACCATTGCAACTAGATGGTGAATGTAACAATGGTATGAGGGGGATCAACTCCTTCAAAAGGTTCCTCTTTGACAGAGGCAAAAGCATCAATTGCCTCTTATTGTAACAATGCAAATATTAGTTACGTTTCTTGTTTTCCAAGAAGTGCACAAGCACAGGCTGTTCCACTTCAGAATGGTTGATCTTGATCCTTTGCAGGTTACAGAGGAGAGAGTTTTCTTTTTTCTTGTAGTTGTGACTCAGTGCCCAATGGATGCTTAAGGCTTCTGGACTTCATGCTTAGCAGGCAAGCATCCCACAGAATTCACCAAAAATGTTGTCATTTTATGACACCCTTGGTCCATCAGTGAGAACCGATCAGAGATATGTTCCATGGACCAGCGCTGCCCCAGTTGATAAAGGAGAGAAGAATCATGAAGTGTGAAGTGTTGCCTTGTCTGGAGAAAGTTCCTCCCTTGGCCTTTTCTTCTTCCCTGCAACTCCGGAACCCTGAGGTTCCGAAGTTCTTTTCCCTTTCCCTTCCTTCGCTTTTCCTTCTCCGGAACTTCGGAACCTCGAGGTTCTGAAGTTCCTTCCCTTTGTTGCCTCTCCTTTCTTTTCTCGGAACTCCGGAACCCTGAGGTTCCGAGGTTCCTCTCCTTCCTTCCCTTTCTTTTCTTCTCTCCCGGAACTTCGGAACCCCGAGGTTTCGTAGTTCCTTTCTTTTTCCCTTCCGCGGAACTCTGGAACCCTGAGGTTTTGAAGTTCCTTTGCGAAGTTCCCTCCCCTTCTCTTCGGAACTCCGGAACCCTGAGGTTCGGAAGTTCCCTCCTAGCCCTTCTTCCTTCTTTTCTTCAGAGCTCTGAAACCCCGAAGTTCTGAAGTTCTCTTCCTCGCTTCCCCTTTTTCTCTCTGGAATTCGTCTCTTCATTGCCTGCTCGTCCATTAGGTTGGCCCAATAATCTTATATGTCTACCTTGTGGATGAACTTCTCTCCCTTGATCCTTTCAATTTTCTTTTCGGGATCAAATCTTTCTCTTTTCTTGAAGGTTGCAAATCGATAGAATGCAAACTCCTCACTCGCATTGCTGGCGGCTAAGGCAGACTTGCAAACCGCCAACGTCTTCCCAACTGAAATAGGGAATGTCATGCCTGTCCTATGCTTCTCTCTTTGAATGGAATCAAACTCTAGAAGCTGTCTCACCACTTCCAACAAGATCATTTTGTCGGAAGGATACCTAGGAAGCTTGTAGGGTTCGGATTGAAACCCATGAATCCTAAGGTACGTGAAAGTGGAAAACTGAATATACCACGATCCATATTTCTCTATTAGCTTTGTTGCCTCCTTGGACAACCTCCTGTGGATTCCACCTTGTAGCATCTGCGTGATGTACATTGTGAATACGTCATTCACGCTCTTATAGTCTTCAATTCTATACATGTTCAGTTGGGGATAGCACTCATGACTCCTGAATTGCCCTTGCCCATTCCCGATTTCACCTCTGCATATCAATCCTTTGTATGAAACAAACCGTGAAAGCAGGTATACCAAGTAGGAAGTCATGGCGAATGACTTGGACCGCTCTACATTCCTCAGTTGAAAGTCCAGATTGTCACTTATGATTCTAGACCAATTTATGAATATCCCTCTAAGACAATCCTGGATGAAGTAGACCATCCATCCATCGTATATTGCACCCTGCAGCATCCCCATCACTTTCTTAAGCAGGAATACTAAGTCACTATATTCCTCTTTGAAGTCTGTACACATGAGTGTCTTGGGAGCCTTGGAATGATGAAGCCTAGGCTCGATCATCCACTCTTTGTTTATTATACTCTTACATGCATCCATCTTCTTCGTGTACCGACCTTCATATTCATCCTTAGTTGTATTCTTCATATCTGCTCCACATGGGATTCCAAACACTTCAGCAATGACATCCTCAACAAGGTAGGCAATGACAACGCCCTTAGGAGTCTTGATCATTCATGAGCGAGGATCATAACATCGTGCACACTCCAGGATAAGCTCACTGCATTGTATGGATTGTGGAAATCCAACAACTTGAAAAATACCACTCTTCATAATGTTTACATATGCCGGGGAAGGAATTTGATTTCCAACTCCGAACATCCGCTGTTGCATCAGGTTCAGGCTCAGGAAATGCATGTTTGTATCCGTAATCTCCTTCCATCTGGATGACATCTTGGATTTTGGATAGAATCTAGTCTCCAGTATCTTCTATTGTTCTCTTCTTTCTTTAAATCCGGACTTCGACATCGCACTTGTACGAAGCTTGAAGTTAGAACTTAGGAAAAATATAATAATAATATTCTTAATAGAATTCCTGACTTCTTAATGATTTAGGCTAATTAGGGTATGAAGTCAGGAAAATAGTCCACACTCTAGGTAGATCTTAACAATTTAAATACAAAATGTGACAAGATTAGGGTATGAAACCCTCATGAAATCAACACCTCCTTATACTTAGAAACTTCATGCAAATCATAGTGCAAAAGAGTATACCGGATCGAGAGTGACTTGGGAAAGGTGTGAAAGCTTGTGTTTTCACAAAAATTAATGTCTGAAGACACCTTCCACAGTCAACAATGGAGGTCACAATTTTGAAGACAACCTGCAACTAAATAAATTAACCTCTCAAAACAAGTTGCAATCACTCAAATATGCACAAACTTGATAAAAATCAGTCTTGATGACGAAAACAATCAATCTTGGGAGCATAGGTATGGCTGGTAAAAGATAAGTTCTGAGGACAAACAGCCAATAACATAGTTGCCGACCTGAGACAACCCTCCAATGGTCTGAAAATGATCCCAAAATGCCTCCAAAATCTCCAAATGCAAATCGCTATAGTTGTGGTTGGCTGGGCAATAAAAGTTAGGTCTGAAGATTGATGGACAACCAACAATGGAGGTCAAACCAGCTGAAGCAATGGCGTCAAAACTCAGATCTGCAGTAACCACAACAAGAAGGAATAATGGCAGCCACCAAGTGTGAAGGGATCCACCAAAATATGGCACCAAACAAAAATCAAAATTTCCAGCTATGGCATCACCTCACACAAGTCTGAAAACGTCATCAATGGCCTTCAAACTGCCAACTTAGGTCTGAGAACAGCAAGCAAGAATGGCGGCATCAACAAAAATCGCCCAAGTTGGAGAAAGAAACTCCAAACACAAAAAATCGCCCTCCTTAGCAAAATCGCTACCTCACCAAAAATGGCAAACTTCACCAAAAATTGTGGCACTTGATCAACAATGGCAGCTACCAATCATGTTGCCTAGTTGGAAAATGGAATGGCAATGGAAAAAAAATGGCAGCAAGAAGAGTCTTCAATCAATCACTTTACTTGAACACTTGCTCCAAAATCGCCAACTATGGAGAAAATCACCCTTTGCATAAACACACTTGGCAAACTAAAATAACAAAATAATCCCCTTTAAACTTGCTTTCATCATCAAATCTCACCACACAAGCAATGTGGGATAAAACACTTGCTCTTATACTTGTTTGGGTAAAACTGATTTGCTTCTAGAAGGTTGAAAATATTAAATGCTTATTGCATATCATTTAATTGTTTTAAAAATTATTTAAATAATCTTTGCTTTATTAAAAAAACAATTAAAACAAGGCTCACTTTATTAAAAATATTTCAATTTAAATAAAAATGGGCCAATTGGGAAAATTGATCCTAGTAAGGATTAAAAATCCTCACAAAATCACTTTAAAAAATCATCAAATATCCCCTTAGGGGAAAATCAATCTCAGTTTGGATGAAAATCTGGACTCAAAATCATCAAATGTGCATAAAAATGGGGCTAGGGGAAAATCGATATAAGTGTGGAATGAAAAAATTCCACTTAAAATTAAGTCATCACACAAAAATACTCCTCTGGTGGAAAAACGATCTCAGTCTGGATGAATATCCGGACTAAAAAATCATGAAAAATACTCTCAGTGGAAAATCGATATGAGTTTGGATGGAAATCCGGACAAAAATCCTCAAAAACTTGTCACAAAAGACTTGGTGGAAAAACGACCTAGGTGTGGAATCAATGCAAACGTCATCTGCAACCTATCCATACCTCCCTAGTGGAAAAACGTGGTCGGTCAAGATAAATCTTGACGCTTAGTCAAATTTTAATGCTTCCAGGGGAAAAACGACCCTAGTATGGATTCACATTGGTGGAAAAATGGAGCAAGTATGGATTTCAAGGGAAATCCATGTCCACTCTGGATTCTGAGAGGGGAAAACCATGGGTAGTTAGGAATATGAGGGGAAAAGCACCTCTAGTATGGAATTTTAACCCTTAAAATATGGATTTTCATCTGAAAAATGACGATTTTTCCACTCAGAATCACTTAGAAACTTCAAATTTAATAAAATTCAATTGGACTTAGGCAAATTTATCAAAAATTTGGAGTGTAACACAAGGAAATCTATCGGGACAAAGCGCGAAATCAACTTGAATAATTCCCTAGGAGCGAGAAAACAACTTCAAAAGGTCCTGAAAACACCTTAGCACTTAAAATCACCGATGAGGACATTTAAAAACACGTTAATGCCCCAAAAGGGTCAACACTTAGACAAACTAGGATCATTTAGAAATCTCAATTTTACTTGCTTGATCCTATTACCTCAAAAACCCTAAAGGACACTAGGCATGATAAAAACTTCGAGACTCGGGCACGAGAAACACAAAATTGCCCACTAAGCAGCCAAAACCCTAACCTAATAACGTAGAAAGTAGGAAAAGAGGGGGTCCCCGTTAGCAATGGGGCGATGTGTGAAAAGGTCACAACAAATAAGTACAAATTTCTACTCACCATTTGGAGAGGCTTCTAAGGTGAGACCAAGTGAACTAGGTTGCTACATGTACTATTAAGGGTATATCCCAAGGCACTACTAATTTTGAGGAGGTTGAGTATCATCCAAATATTTGGGTTCTTTTGGATAAGTATGCGTTAGTGTTTGGACTTTGGAGAGATGCCTCCAAGTCTTCCCTAGATAAGAGTTTCAAGCATACTATTGAGTTGAAGTCAAGGACTAGTGAGAGAAATCATTGTTACCCACTATAGTCATCCTGGTGCCTTTGAGATGAGATAGAGTGTACTATCCAAGAGTTGTTGGATTGAGGGCATATCAAACCTGGTATGAGCCCATTTACTTGTTTAGTGGTGTTGGTGAAGAAGAAAGACAAGACCGTGAGAATGTAGTTGATTACTAGGCCTTGAACAAGAAAACTATCAAAAAGTGGAACTTCATACCTCATATTGATTAGTTGAGAGATGAATTTAATGGGGCAATTTACTCCACAAAGATTGATCTACATTCTAGATACTATTAGATTTGGGTTAAATCTAAAGATGCACATAAGACTGCTATCTAGTGTCATTGTGGGCACCTTGAACTTTTAGTGATGCCTTTGGGGCTCACTAATGCACAAAACACTTCTAATTGACAATGATCTTTAGGCTTCTTTGTGGAGATTTACATTAGTTTTCTTCTATGATATACTTATTTACAACTGGATTTGGGAGGAGCACTTGGTAAATTGGATACAAAGTTAACCCTTTTGTAGTAGTAGACCTTTGCGAAAGAGAGCAAGTAGGAATTTGGGATGTAGAAAATCCTTTACCTTGGACATATTATTAGTGCTTTGGTTGTATAGATGAACTAGACTGAATCACAATCTATTTAGTTGTGGCCTACTCTTATGACATTGACACAAGTATGAGGTTTTCTGGGCCTATTTAGCTATTATAGGAGATTTATTAATGTTTTTTCTCAGCTTGCAGCCCCTTTGATTAAATTGACCAAGAAGGGTGCTTTCTTGGTCTACAAATTCAATAGACAGTTAATTGACTGAAGAAGGTAATGGGCATTGGATTTATTCTTGCTATACCTGATTTCTCATTACGCCGTCCTTATGCAAAAAGGTAACCAATTTCTTTTGAGACTTGCAAGTTAAATGCAATTAATCAATAATTTTCCATTCAAGATAAAGAGATGTTAGCATTGATGCATACACTGGCCAAGTTTAGATAGTACTTGATTTGTATGCATTTTGCAGTGCTTACAAATCACAATAACCTGAGTTTCTTTCTATCATAGTGCAACCTTAGTGATTGACAATAGAAGTGGGTGAATAGTAGGCACAACTTTGACATTGAGTATGCCAAAGGGAAGAACAATTATGTTTTAGATGCGCTTTGTATAAAATCTGAATTACTAGCTATTTCTTTAGTATGGGTTGATTGGAAAGAGTAGTAGATGGTTGAACATGCCAAAGACACTTCTTGTAAGGACAAAGTTGAAAGGTATTAGGTTAGGCATGATGTATTCTTGTCTAAGGAGAGAATCTTCTTGGTTCTAGGGCCAAAGAATAAGAAGAATATTATTGTAGCTTTCCACGATTCTCTACTTATGGGGCATACTAGGTTTTTGAAAACCTATAGACAAGTGAGGAGGAGGTATTCATGGAAAGGTTCAATGGATGATGTACTATAGTATGTGCTAGAGTGTGACATTTGTTAAAGGATGAAACATGAGATGACACACCCAATAGGTTTGCATCTTTGCTTCAGCCCCTTTCTATTCCTCAACAAAAATGGAAAGCAATGGATATGGACTTCATTACAAGTTTACCTTGGGTTTGGGGGAAGAGTTGTATTTTTGAATTTGTAGAATGGTTGAGAAAATATGCACACTTCTCCATATCTAGTGATTTCAGGGCACCACATTGCGTTTAAATTGGGATGCATTCCTTTTTTGATTGCTTTCTAGTAGGAGCTATTAAGGTTGACAATGACAAAGCTACTTGTTTTCTTCCCCAAATTGATGGCTGGATTGAGATAGTGGATAAGTGGGTAGAGGGGTACTTAAGGAGTTTCACTACTGATCGTCAAACAACTTGGGTGAGTGGGTTGTAATTGGGTAAATCCTATAGCAGTAAGAATTATATGACTAGGGTGACTTATTAGGCGTTACATTCTCCACAAAAGCTTTGCCAATGGTGAAAGAGGCTAGAGATTGAAAAGTCCAAAGTGGTGAATGTATTCACTGTTCCTCCGCCACTTATAAATTCCTAAAGGCACTTGTGTGTTAAGTGGGTCTCCTTGCATTATAATCATTACCAGCATAAATGAGGAAAATGCCATTATTGTAATTTTTACTTACTAAAGACATCTTAGAGATGACAAAATGTCAAGTTAAACCCCCCCCCTCCCCAAAATAACAAACAAAAACTATTTTTTTGATGTATTTAGACAGCTTCTTGTATTTCCCCTAACGTGGTTGCATGAAAGGATTATAACAATTGTTTTTTTGATATGTTTAGTTCATAATGAGTGATTTTTCTTGTTTCCACTTTTTCTCCACCTAAGACATGTCCACTTGTACATGAGTCTTGCTTTACTTTTCCTCCTACCATGGCATGCAAATATGTTACTTCTTAATGAGAGAATTATTTAGGGCTCAATATTGATGAGAAACATGATTCACTTGAAAGGAACTTGTAATCCTAGGTCTTTGTCAAAATCTGAAAACTTCACCCTTGGTTCCTTCTGAAATGGGAGGCACATTAACCTCTACCATGAGCACCTATTTTTCTATTCATTGTATACATTTTACATTTTGATGATCCAATTGGGATTACCTAGGTATGGTGCCCTTTAAGTAACAAGTGCGAAACATCTTTAGGAAAGTTTACATCCTTCATGTTTCCCCACATTTTCAGTTCAACACAAAGCTATGGAAGTGTATCCAGTGACCTGAAAACAATGGAGTCATGGACAGCTGAACCCTAGATGTTGTCCTTGAAAACATTACAAAGCAATTGTTTGCTCACAAATCATTACTCTTAAGTGTCTTAAATCTGATGGTCGTATATCTCTTTGAATTCCTTCTTGACAATTCTCTTTTACTCCTGCACTTTTTTTGTGTTTTTGTGGTTCCCCAAATCTTGTGCTTCTTGAATTTCTTCGATTGAACTTACTTGGAGCATATACTAATTTATTATTTGTTACTTTTGCACTAATGCGCTCCTGCAACATGTAAGAGCATTTAGCCATAGGAATGGGAATAAAAAGGGAAATTATTGATGAGAGAAGGAAGAAATTGGTAAGGATGAGATATGCACCCTCATGGACCAATACCACTAGAGGGTGACAGCCTGGGGGTGGTGCAAAGAAATGTTGTAGGGATCAAGGTGGTCAGTCTTGAGTAGGTTCTGACAATGTTCCAGCACCTTGAACTGGTCTTTTTGTACTTATTAGTTGGCCCGGGCAAAGAGCGACTCTGGTAGCTTGGCTCATGTAGTCTCTACCTATGTAGCTGGGCCATCCATCGAGCACGGCCCATTGGGAAATCCCTTTATGTAACCTTACAATTTTGATATTAGCCTATCTGCAATTTTGTTGATCCTGTTGTGCATATGTGCAAAATAACATTATTTTATATGCACTTTTGTGGCATTGTAAATGATCTGTAGACTTATTTTCTCCACAAACTCAGTCATTATTTTACGTCCATTTCAGAGAATTAGACGTTTGCCGATTTCATAACCTCCAATAAATGACCCCAACTCATTGGTTTTCCTTCTTGGCCATGTCTAACTTTGCTGTGTAACCATGTCATAAATTCTCTTTATTCCTTACAAAATTATTTTTTACTATTTTCCTTTCCATGATTTTATGCTGTAGACACTAAAATCTTACCAATGGTAATTTCCTACTATCACTACATCACAACGTCTAACAAACATTCACTGACTAAAATAAATCATCTAATCATTAATCAATCCATAAATTAAATCATTAGTTAGTTCACTTAATCAAAATTAAATCAATAAAATAATTTTTAATTATAATTAATTCAAGTAAATTCTTTATGTGCAAATATTCAAATTAATGAATAAATAAAATAATTCATTATTCGTATGTAGTTTATTAAAATTATGATATAATCAAATAGAGTCAGTCAGTCAGATAACTAATTGATCAAAATGATCAATAAATCATTAAAAAGAGAAAAATGATAAATCAAATCAGTTATCTGTTTGAGAGAAATAAATAATAAATTCATTAAATCATTAAAATCAGCTTAAGTGACTAATAATAGCCACCTTATACTTACCTGCTCCATCTATCGTCATCCATATTCTCGAATTCCTTAAAATTGAGATTGAATCCTCATCTATCACAATCTGCAATTTTCGTTTGAGTGAGTAGATCTTTGGCAGCGAGCAACATGCATTATCAATATGAAGCTCATCCACATTTGTCTATCGGAGGCTTGCATGTTTGTTTTGAGCTTGGTTTTGAGCTATTTGTTTATCTTATTTATCTTCATTTTAAACTTGCATGCTTACAAATGCAATGATCTTGCTGCCGCTTGTATATGTGCAACCTCCACTAAGCCTCAATGCTCACAAACTTGCAAGCTCCTTTGGTTCAGTATATAATCACTGAAAGTTTCAATTTGCTGTCCCTCACCTAACATCTTTGCTGTCACGTTCTGGATTGAAGGGTTATTTGCACTTGGTCTAGTTTTGAAGGTATTCTACTGGCATACAAAGTGATCATTCCTACTGCTTCTAAAGCTTGGGATCTGTTCAAGGACCTATCTAAGTTGCATTTGATCTCAATTCTTAATCAGCTCTACAGATGGACATCCCTTGTTGATTTCAGTTGCACAATCACAAACTTCATCTTGCATCTAGCAAGTGGAACCACTTGGTTCAAATACAGGCAACACTCACGTGGGAAGAAATTTTGATACCTTTAGAGTCTATACATCTTCTGAAGTTCAAAAGCTTGATTTTTGTTTTTCAAATGCAACCTTTAACATTATAGTAAATGTTATATGCTGTAGTGCTTACTTGAATTATAATCTTCAGATAAGGATATTCAACTCAGATTATTGATATGCAGCAAGCTTACTTGAATTATAATCTTCAGATAAGGATATTCAACTTGGATTATTGATATGCAGCAATACTCTAAACGCTATTTTTTCTTCTACATATTAAAGAATCCTCTTTATCCCTATAACCACCCTTTTAACTAGTGAAACTGCAAGACATGTTGCGTCTGCACTACAAAAAGAAAAAGAGGATTGTTTCTTACTGCACCATGAAACTGTTGCCTTTCCAATAATATGACTGTACCCTCCCATATATCTGCTATAATCATTACCACCCGTCAGTGTAAAAACACTTGAATATCGTGAACCTCAAGAAAATTCTCATTCATAATGACACTATAACAAGTCACGGTATGATAATTTTCAAAATGCTATGCTTTGTAGAAAGCTTCAAATCTTATTGAAATGACTAATTACACTGAACCTAATGCATTTGTTGTAATTGTGTTTAGTCAGATTTCAAACATGCTTTCAGCAGCACTAGGCTCTGATGAAGAGTTTGATAATTTTCATTAATAGAATGATCAAGACTGAAAGGATTTGATGACTCTTATCTTTGGAGGTTGCATGCCATTTTGTAATTCTTAGCATTCAAGATTGAATGCCCCTTGGAGGGAGTGATAAAACTAGTGATGCTGGTCTGTCTCTGAGACCTGAATTGAGTGCAAGGTTTATCTGCCCTGGTGGATTGATGTCTGGTCTATCATGAGATTTTGGGCAAATGTTACTTATTCACAGGCTTTTACGTGGAACCTACCTATCTTCTTCCAATGTTTCAACCAGAGACCTGAATTTTTTGCTTTGGGAGTGGTGACCTTCAGGTGTTGGGCATTGCAAGAGTTTCCCATGCCTGCTATGTTACACCATTCTTTCACATGATCTTAGCTAACAATGGAGTCAAAGATTGTATATCTTCTACTAAAATTGGAAAATTGACATGTATAGAACACCAAATAGCAGTTTGAAGTTTTGAATACCAAGAAGATTTAACTATTTGAAATTCAGGTGAAAACTAGTTCCAACTTGCAACTTATCCAAATCTTTACTAATTAAGATTGCACAATAACATATAATGTGTAAGAAATTATTTTGGCCTAATTCAGAATTTAGATGCTCAAATCAGCATGACTTAAATTCCATTTGCAAGGAAGAAAGTATGAATCCTTTGATATCAGTCTTGAGACGAATATTTCAAACCATGAAATGAATTGTCTCTTGTTGCATTGTTGATCCATTTATGCTCTTCCCTTTTTCTCTTTTTGAGAAAATCTGTCTTTACATCTATTTGGTGTGCACTCCAAAACTCTCTAATGGGAGTCAAACTTAACTGGAATAAATTATAAAGGTATTTTTATAACTTACAATATATGCTTTGCAATTCAAGATGCCCTACGACCAATCAGTTTTTATATCTAACTGTTGTGCTGTCAGCCTTAAATTTCTGTTTTAAACACCTTATTAGTGTTAGATTCTGTGAGAAGCGAGAACCGAACCAGGATCTGATGTTAGTCGTAGATCACATGCAACTCCAAGCAACAGATGATCAAAGATCAAAATAGCTGAATGAAGATAAATTTGATATGAGAGAAAAAATAGAGACATGAGAGAATTTTGGAGAAGACTCTCACCGAGCTATCACTGAACTAGTGAAGGTGAGAGTATAATGCTTATTATATAGAAAAATAATAGCATATACATTCAAGAGGTGCATTAACTCACCTCCATAAAAAGTGGGAGGTTTTACCTACTAACCCATAAAAGGTGGAAGGTTCTTACCTACTTGGCAAATGCCAAAACATGTGGCATAACCTCCTTACATGAAAACAAAAAAGAGTTATAAGAGGTGGCACATAAAGCCAAAAGAGGGTGAGAAACCCAACTACCCCATAACCCACTTAAGAAATGACAAAATAGTGGTTATGAGAGGTGGCACAACAAGCCAAAAGAGGGTGTGTAACTCAACTACCCATGTGAAGTGGAGAGTTACACATGTAGCTGAAGTATTTCGCCACGTGTCCTCATATAAACCACTCCTAATAACCTAAGAAAACTTAAATAATGTGTAGGAAAAATTAATACCCCCAACATATGGAAAATAAAAAACCTATACTAACACTGTAATGTCCTCACTTTGAAATACAATTTAATAGTAAATGATAATAGTAAAATAAAAATAAAAATATAAAAGAATATAATTAAATTTTAATTAAGTTAATGAATGGTCAAAGACATGAAATGAAAAGTTGTGACTCCCTCAAACATGAGATATAAAAGGGAGAAGAGAACCTCATTTGAGGGGGGATAATTTGGGAATCAGAGGTGTAGATCTAATTTAAATAAAAGTGCAGATTTGATTGTGAAAGGTTGTGTCCCTTTCAAAGGGGCAGAAATAATTAAGAGTTGCACTCTTTCAAAGGGTGTTGATGGTGAAAGGGTGTGCCTCTTGCCAAAGGGCATGCATGGTTAAGAGGTGTGACCCCTCCCTCACATTGAGAGATATAAAGGAAAAGAATCCAAGCATCCAAGGAGATCACCATCGATCATATCAAATTAGAACTGTTATTAAGTTACAGGCAGTAACATCTTTGTTCTTGGTTGGGGATGTGCTTAATATATGAAGCCTGATAATGTTCTTATGCAGAATTCAATTGTAATATTAATATAGATGTATGACAGTCATACTTAGTCCATAATACATGAATAAGTTGGAAAGAAATAGACTGCACTCAAAATTACATCAACATCACAGGCAGATCAAACTTAAAGACATAGACCTTCAGAAAGCCACACTGAAATTGACTAATTGCTTATAACAACATCTGGGTATGATTACCAGTGAATTCCTTATGCAGATAGAAAACACATACAAATAGATTAATATGCAGATAGAAAACACATACAAATAGACTAATATGCAGATATATACAAAAGTTCGATCTACACTTTGATCTAAATGAAAAATGAATCAAAAGGGAGAATGTTTTAGTAGAACGGAAAACAATAAAGGGACTGGCAAACTGTTTTCCCTTTAAGAAGATAAAGGAACCCTCTCTCTAACCCTCCCTTATCAATTGAGAATAGTAATCTAAGGCAAGATTTAGGGAAATCCCAAAAGGGGACATTACAAACACCCCCCCTTAAGCGTAGCTTAGGTGGGTGAAAAGATGGGTCTCGATAAATGAGGCCATGCTAGGTACCCATGTACATAGATATCCCCCCTAAAAGAAGAAGGCCCCCCATAAGAGGAGAAAGAATGAAGGACTAAGAAGTCCCTCCTGAAGTAGACACTAGTCTTATCCCAAGCAAAGCTCGCAAATGAAGGAACTTGCTTTCGGTGAAGGGTTTGGTGAAGATGTCTGCAGTCTACTCCGATGTAGCACAATACTTAAGATCAATGATGCCTTCCTAAATCAACTCACGAATGTAGTGCATATGTATCTCAATGTGTTTCGTCCTCTGGTGATGAACTGGATTTCTTGAGATTTGTATAGCACTCTGATTATCACAAAAGATGATGGTAGGCTTTTTGACAGGAATATCAAACTCATTGAGAATGTTCTGAAGCCAGATAACCTCAGTGGTAGCATTGATTGGCCCTCGATACTCAACCTCTATCGATGAAAGCGCAATTGCAGATTGCTTCTTGCTCGACCAACAAACTGGAACAAAACCAAGTGAGAAGCAATACCCTAAAGTAGACTTGCGATCCTGAGAATCACCTGTCCAATTTGAATCTGTATATCCCACCAAATCAATATCCAAACCTGCTGCATACTGAATTCCATAGTTGTGAGTACCCTGAATGTAGTGGAGGATCTGCTTAGCTGCTTTCCAATGCAACTCATGTGGCTCCTGCATGAATCTAGAGACCATGCCCACAACATATGAAATGCTGGGTCTTGTATGAGTTAAGTAGATGAGGCTCCCAACAAGCTGTCGGTATAAAGTGCCATCAACCAAGGCTGAAGAGCACTTAGCCTCAAGTTTGACCCTTGACAAAAATGGAGTAGGTGCAGGCTTACAATCAGCCATGCAAAATCTGGAGAGCATATCAAGTGCATACTTGGGTTGTCCAAGGAAGATACCTGAAGAAGACTGAGTGATCTCGATCCCCAAGAAGTAATGCAAAAGACCCAAGTCTGACATCATAAATCTATCATGTAGAGCAGTTTTCACTGCCTTGATGGTGGATGAGTGACTCGCTGTGATCAACAAGTCATCAACATAGAGAACCGGAAATGTGAGAGTATCATCCTGCTGCAAAATGTATATGTTCGGATCAGAATGGCACTGAGTGAAACCAACTGTTAGAAGGAATGAGTCCATCTTGGCATACCAAGCTCAAGGAGCCTGTTTGAGGCTATAGAGAGACTTCTGAAGTCGACACACAAGTGAGGGATCCTGAACAAACCCCTGTGGCTGCTCCATGTAGATTTCCTCTTGAAGGTCGCCATGAAGAAATGCACTCTTCACATCCATCTGATGAACTTCCCAACAATGGGCTACAACTATAGCAAGGACAAGTCGGATGGAATTCATCTTAGCAACTGGAGCAAAAGTCTTAGAGTAATCAACCCTGGAACTTGGGAAAAACCTTTTGCTACCAAGCGAGCCTTATACTTATCAACCGACCCATCTGCTGCAAATTTTGTTCGAGAGATCCACTTAGCTCATCCTGCTTACCAAAGAGGTTTTCCAAAGTGGTCCACACTGCATTTAGTGTAGTGGCAGATTCAATGTGAAAAAGAAGGCCGGGATAGACTGACATACATAGAGTACCAAAAGCTTCATCACATTTATTAAACCATTTAATCTTTTCTGCAGCATCTTGAGGTTCAGTTTCAAGTCCCATAGTAACACGATGATATTTATGTCTTTTCAAATATATTATCATCTTAGATTTCCATTCAAAGTAATTATATGGTGTTAAAAGTGGAATTGTAGATGCATCCATGATAGTAGAAAAGAAGATTGCAAAGAATCAGGAAAAGTGCAAGAAAGAAGATACAAGAGACACCCTCCCTTTCCACTAGTCTCAAAAATCACCCCCCAAATATTACAAGGTTGACACTTTATAAATAGTGTGTTTACAAGGCCTTTTATCAGATTACAATGCTCCCTAAGGCTCCAATGGCCAAAATTAGAAATGTTTAATAAAGTAAATTTGATACAAGATCTGAAAAAAAATAACCTTATGGTTACTCAATTCATCTCAATACCTTTCCAACAACTATTCGTTTTTGAAAAACAGAGTTGTGAGGTGAAAGATATGACCTGTTCAAAAAAAAAAAATTGCAGCTGATTCAACCTACAATATTTGATGAAAAAGGCAAAATATATCAATGAGACTTGCAATAATGGAAAGTGCTCATTTCCAGCTTTTCGTCAAGTATTCGTTTGCAAAAATCCGACACCCGAGGCAAAAGTTATGCAACTTTTAAGAAAGGTTGCTGAATTTGCCTGCTAGAAAAATGGCTTAGGCCTTATTCAAACTCAATTTCTGCAAAAAGTATTAATTTTTTGGGAACACGATAAAAAACCAAGA